>NW_028258142.1:54121071-54421785 GCF_053883595.1 Heterocephalus glaber | reverse complement strand
ATGTCCTGCCAGCTCAAGGGTACATTGTAGAGCTGAACTTTTGTTTTGCTGTGCAAGATTGTTTTCATGCTGTCATTTGTGATATGTTTTGTGAGACTCTTTGGGATTAAAGTTTTGGTTACAAATTGTTATTTAAAAAAATATGAAAAAATGTTCAACATCACTGGTCATTAGAGAGATGCAGATGAAAACAACACTGAGATTTCACCTCACTCCAGAAAGAATGGCTGCTATCAAGAAATCAACCAATAACAAATGGTAGCCGGGCTGTGGGGAGAAAGGAACCCTTCTCCATTGTTGGTGGGAGTGCAGACTGGTGCAACCACTGTGGAAATCAGTATGGAGATACCTCAAAGAACTAGGACTAGGGGTCCCATTTGACCCAGCTATTCCCCTGCTGGGGATCGTCCCCAAAGAATTAAAAGAATCATACCACAGCAATATATGTGTACCCATGTTTATAGTGGCACAGTTTGTAATAGAGAAAGCTTGGAAATAGCCCAAGTGCCCATCAACTGGAAACTGGATAAAGAAGATGTGGGTTTTTTTATAAAATGGAGTACTACTCAGCCACAAAGAATGAGAAACTAGAGACATTTATAGCTAAATGGATGCATATTGAGGCCACCCTCTTAAGTGAAATAAATAGGACACACATGTGTAAATACTGAATAGTTTCTCTGGTGTGAAAAACTGAAAGTGTAAATAATGATTAAAATGAGTAATTGATAATGTGAAATAAGAAGAAAAGGTCCAAAGGGGCAGGAGAAGTGGGAGGCATAGGGGAAAGGAAAGAAGGGAAAGGAAAAATTATGAGAAAAGGAAAAAATGGAAACAAAGTATTTATAAATAGGGAAGGGTGTAGGGGGTGAAGGGAGGACAGGAAATGGGGAAAAATAAGAACCAAGATATAGCAAGTAAAGGTACAAGTACTCAATGATAAATGTGAATGTATTGTATACCTAAAATGTACCAATAAAAGAATCTAAGGGAAAAAAAGAATAAAAATGAAGTATATCAATCAGTCATTATGTGCTAAACAACTATAATATTAGTTTTAAAGATCCACATGAACATCGTATGCCCAGAGTACAAATCTCTGAGTCCTACATAACGTATAGACAGATATATGGTCACCTATGCTAATGTCCCCTTTCATGAACACATGGCTCATTCTTCTGCAACCCGTGACAATTATTTAAACCACTTGATGCTAGAAGAGGAAGTAAGGAATCATGAGATCTAGTTGCACTCCTGACACTGTTTTGTAAACTGGACATATTGCATCCATGTCTTGATCCTGGTGTCCCCACCTGTGAGATACTCAGACTGCTGTCCACCCTCCCCACTGTCTTAAGGATTAAATGAGATCACGAAGGGAAACATGCCCTGAACTGACACCCAAGCACCTGATGCCTTCACAGTGAATATTAGTCAGAGAATAGCCAAGTCAGGAGGGAATTAGAGACCATCTAGAGTAGGATGCTGCTTTGACCAGTGGATCCTCAGAGAGCACAAATCCAAGGTCAAACATAAGCCAGTTACAATGATCTAGGACCAACATCAGGGCTCCGATTCCCCAGTCTGCTCTCTGCACTCTGCCATTTACTTGCTAAGTATTGGTTATCCCGTGTTGCCATTATTACACAATTAACTTATAATATGTGTTAAATAGCATTTCAGCATCAACACTACATTAGAATTAGAGTAAATTAGTCTAATTATGTCACTAATATTTCTTACAGCAAATAGATGCTATAATATATTTTAGAATACCAAAAATGTTAACGTTCGCTATACGGAGTATCCTTAGTTAGGTTCTCACTGTTCAGTATTGCCAGGCTTGTTGAGCAGTCACTGTGCCACACTGCCCTGTGGATTTTCCACACTGTTTCCACAACAGCCCCATGCAGTTCACACTGCTTCTCTTTGTAGTATGGAGGCTGTCCAGGGAAACTCAGCTTCCTAGACTTGTCTACCAGGGGCTGCATGGTGGCTCTGCCAATGGCAGGTGCCAGGACACTGGGTGGCATCCTGGAAGAGGAGTCAGAGTATTTCCCTCTTTCTCTGTGTGGCTCACTCTCTCCCATGGAGGCCTTGCTCCCTCTGAGCCTGGTCTCCATTAGTCCCATCTTTCTACCTTGGCCACTCTGGTTACTAACAGAGAGGGGCAGCTTCACAGTGCCCCAGAACTTGATGTTACCTCTTAAGAGTGGGAGAAGGGCCAGGGATTTAGCTTAGTGGTTCCACCGCCTTCCTCGAAAGCACAAGGTCCTGAGTTCAATCCCTGGTACCAAAAAAGGAAAAAGGCGGGGGCGGGGGCGGGGGGGGAGAGGGAAGGTTCTAGCTTCACTTGCTTGTAGTTGTTTTCAGTTGACTTTTAAAATCACTAATTTTGGGATAACCAGCTGAGCATTCTATTCTTAGTCTCCCACTAGCTGTACTACAGCTAACACCTCTCATGGGCAGGTCCTGATGATGACGGTTGCCTGGATTACTTTGCAGGGAGTTAGGGACTCGAAGGCTGCTTTTGTTGAAACCACCAACTCACCTGGGTAGAGCAGGTGTCCAGTGGGGACCCCTTTGACATCAGGAGGCTGCAAACTCCACTGTCAGATTGTACGGACATTTTCATTTTCTGAACATGCATTCTACGAGGAGCCATGAAGTTTGATTACACGCTCACAGACCACTGATGCCTTCACCTCTGATCACCTTCCCCCACATCTTAGATCATGCTACTTCCATATTCCATAAATATCTCCAAACCTCATCCTGGGAGAAGAACATTTGAGACTTTCTCTCTTACCTTTGTGCATGGCTGCCTTGTAAACAAACCCTTTCTCTTCTGCCAAGCCCGTCATCTGAGTGACTAGCACACTCTTTCCCATTGAACTTTTTGCCTCTTCCAACATCTTTGCACTTAGCTCCTCAAATTAAATTCCTTCCATTGAACTACCTGGTGACTTCCCAATTGGACCCTGACTGGTACAGGTAAATAAGAGAGCGAGTTAGAGAGCACATCCCAGCTCTGAACTCAGACTGACCGCCAAGACTCTATCCTTAATCTTTCAAAGCTCCTGTTTCCTACAGTGCTGTGGACTAAGATAGTGGCCTCCACATATCTCATTAATTTGGGGGATTGTGCAACCTTAGGAAGAAAAACTATGCACGTAGAGACCCCTGACACATGTACATTTATTATAAATTATGTAAAGTAGTGCTACTACTTGGTATGTTAAATACTAGTAAAACTTAACCATTTTTATTTTATATTAAAAAAGAATTATGAGATGTTTCTGTCTGCTAAAGGAAGTTCTATACACCAAAGGAAGTCAGTACATTTAGGTGCTGAGTTTAATGGAAATGTCTTTTGTTCTTTATTGCCATTACATAATTTCAGCTACTTTTATCTGAAGCGTTGAGATTATGCCACATGTTCTCTTCCTTCAGAGGAAGTAAGGAAAGGAATGTTGGGGAAGAGGTGAGAAGAAAAGTGGACATAGAAGTTGCCCAGATATTTTCTATTCCCAACTCAAGACCAGCTTGCTGCTAGAAACAGTAAGTCATTTTCAGCATTGTTCTTATGACAGTCTTACTGAGATATATAGCATACCATAAAATTTATTCCTTGAAAGCAGGTAATTTAATAAGCTTTAGTATATTCACAGAACTATGAAGCCATCCTCACTAACTAATGTTCGGACATTTCTATCACCTGAAAAAGAAGCCTAAACCTATTAGTACTCACTCCCTATTTTCCCTTGCTCCAGCCTCTGGTGAGTGCTAATCAGCTGTCTATTGCTCTGGATTTTACTATTCCAAATATTTCCATATAGTATGTGACCTTTTGTGATTGCGCTTTTCATTCAGCATGATGTTTTCAAGGTTCATCCATAGTGCAGTCATATGCATTAAACCTTCATTCCTTTTTATGGCCAAGTAATATTCCATTGTTTGGATACACCATACTTGGTTTATCCATTTGTCAATTGATAGGTATTTGGGTTGTTTCTGCCTTTTGGCTCATAGTGCTGGCATGAACATCATGTACAGCTATACATTCACACAGTCCTGTGGATGACATGCCTAGGGATAGAATCGCAGGTCACAAGTTATGTGTTTAACATTTTTAAGACATGCCAAGCTGTTTTCCACAGTGGCTCCCACCTTTTACAGTCCCACAAGCAGAAGTGTTTGAAGCTCCAGTATTGTCACATCTTTGCCAGGGCTTGTTATCTTTTTGGTTGTAGCCATCCTAGAGGAGGTGAAGTGGTATCTTATTGTGGGTTTGGTTTGTATTTCCATAATCGTTCAACATCTTTCAAAAAGCTAAATAGCTATTGGATTAACATTAATGAAATAATTTGTTAATACAAATTAAACATTAATATTTATTTTCAGCAAGTGAAAAGTGGCTAATTTCATATGCACACAAAAGGGTACTCCAGTGCTCTGATAAAATGCTGGAAAATCACAATGTGAAAGGTAAGTAACATTCCACTTAAAATGTAACCACGATTTTAGAAAACAAATTTAAAATGTGATGTCATTGTCCTCCCCGTGCCCGGGCCCTGGTTTCTACATTTTAAAGGTTCCACAGATCATTTGTTCTCCTAAAACAGGTCTATTTTCTTAACCACCCATACTAATTCAATTAACTAAGGCAGACATTGATTAGCACTTCCAGATCACTCACTCTGACTTTTCCCTCAGTGGGCTCTATTTTAGAATATTGTGTTTTCCTTCTATTTTTTTCATTCATTCATTTTTCATTGAAATTCAATCTTATCTTTCATTATTGATCAATATCAACCTTATTTTGCCCACACAACACTTTTTTAAATAAACGATCATTCTTAAAAGCCTCAGGAATTGGTAGCTACAGTCGGCAATAAAAGCCTTATTATGTGGCTGATGGAAGCATTTATCCCAGAGCAGGGCATGGGTGACATGCTAAGGGTCACTGTACTGCTCTGGGCCAGGAAGGGCTGCAAAGCTTTGATTGACAGACGTTTTGCTCCAAAATGAAATAGTACCAAACCAAAGAAAAATCTATGCATTAAGCCATCCATTGCACAAATAAGTATCAAGTGTATACCATGTGCAGGGCACAATTAAAGGAAAGAAGATACAGCAATGACCTGACCTCCAAAGCTCTGCCCTCAAGAAGCACACATTCTAATGAGGGCCCTTTCGAATGCCTTTTGATGCTGTCATATGAGGATGCAATGCCTGGTTCTCTGGCAGCCATTTTGCCTCCCTGGGGACAAAAGCCAACACACTGCACAAGACAGAGCTTCAAAACAGAAAGAAACCTGTTCAAATGAGTGTGAACGACTCAAGGCCCCAAAGCAATTCACTTTCACAGGCCAGGGATTTTCTACTTCTAATTCTCAGAGCTTACTTTCAGAGAGCTAATGTCCACAGAGGGGAAAAAAAACAAAAAATAAAAATAAAACTCATTCAGACTGCCCAGATCATGGCCCCAGTTGCTAGCTGACACTCTTCAGAGGAGAGCAAGTGCATAGAAGATGTATTTCTCTAACTGACATTTTCCACATACACCCGCCTTCCAATTGGAAATACCCAGCTTCCAGAACAATGCCTGGTCCCTTGACGTCAATTCCTCTAACTGCGGATCTCCTTTTCTTTTGCAGACCTCCCGTTAGCCTACAGTAGTTCTGATGTAGCTAAACCTCAAACTGCTCAGCAACTCTGTAAAAGCCTCCATTCCCAGGACATTTCCTCCGCAAGTCTCTAAGTGTACTGGTGTTCCAAGGGCAAAAATTGATCAAGACCTTGGGGATCTCTAATCTGATACCTTCTTTGATGGCTCAGGGGGAAAAGATGCTAAAAAACAGAACTTAAAGTGCCCACCACAAGCACAAGAATCCTAAAATCTCCCAGATTCTACTGGGTTTCCCCTGTTACATACTCTCCTAGCACCTGGCCCTTTTCTGCAGGGTATTTATTACCAATATTGCTCAGTCCTCATTAGTGTTTATATTTGATCCATAAAGGCAAGGATTGGGACTGTTTGACTCATCTCAGTCTTCTCAGTGGAACAGCATTCATTCATTTATTGGACTGTACAAATGCTAGATAGACAGCTTCTATGTCCATTTAGCCTACAGCAGGATCTTGACCTTAAGAATGGCAATTCTGATGCTATAAAGCAAGTCCATCAGCTACATATTGCCTCATGGCTGCATTATTTTACAACCCAGGGTCCTCATAGGCATCTCTTTCAGGGACCACATATACTAGAACCTCTTTCAAATTGCTCGTCTGTCAGATAACTGTGGGCTCTCTCTCTTGAATATGCCAGCTTTTTCTCATGGTCCTTTGGAGCCAGGAGTCCATCCAGCCCACTTGAAGATCCTCCAGATCATTTATGATGCAGTCAATCGTCCCTAAGCTTAGTTTGGATTTGCCCAGCTTCCAAAACTGTCAAAAAGACAATTGGCAATGTCCGAGATGCTTTTGGAATGGAGTATACAAAGAACAGTGCATTCAAAATATCTTTTTCTTTTCTTCTACTTATTATCAAAGAATATTTTAAAGTATAAGTTTGTTCCTCTTTTGGATTGGGATTGGTAACTCTTCCATCATTAAGGTGTAGATGTTCTGAGTTACAATTAATTCTTCAGTAAACAGGGAAAAACCCTTCTCTGTGACTTGGGTCAAGTAGTACATGGCATCATTCTAATCTGTAGCAGCACACACTTTAGCGCCTTCGTCGTATTGCCCTAAGAAAATTTTTCTGAAATACAGATGCCAAAAATTTGAACCTGTAGTTGAATCTGTATAGTCCAGGCATCCACATCCAGGGTCTCACATCTATGGATCCAACCAACTGTGGATAGAAAATATTAGGAACAAGAAAAAAATTACATCTGTACTAAATGTAAACAGACTTTTTTCTTATCAATAGTCCCTGAACAATACATGGTAGCAACTATTTACATAGCACTTACCACTCTATTAGATATTATAAATAATCTAGAGATGATTTAATTATACTGGGGGACATGAGTAGGTCATATGCAACTATTATCCATTTTATATAAGGACCTTGAGTATCAGATTCTGGTGTGGGGGAGGCTGGAACCAGTCCCCCTCAGATACCAAGAAACAAGGAACAACCATACTACACACACAAGGGGACTCTTGTGGCCAGGGACAAGCAGAACAGAAGTGCTTCACCATGAAAGCAATAAGGATTGGCTTCAGTGCTCATCAGATGCAGCTGCTTCCGAGACCTTGGGATGGTCTTGAGCAAGATGCTAACAAAATCATATATGTTTTCATAATTTTCACAAAAGTAGGCTACTTATGTGTTGTTTCTACATAAAGCCCCTCCAATTGTATGAGCTTAACAAAACCTATATCTACAACCAAAGATAAAGTCAAAAAACTCTGATATTGCTCTATTTTTCACCAGCTATCCAGCAGATGATGTCATTTGGTTGGGAAGATCTACCTGGATTATTTCCCCAGACACATTTTTTTAATAACCAAATCTTCCACTCCTGTTCTTTACAAACCAAAGGAGATTGCGAGGTTGTGCTTAGTGGCTCTCTCCTGAGTTTCAGTTTATTTTTTGTGGATCTGCAGCTTCTGTTGGGCATAAGAATCTGCATGGAGTCTCTTTTAGCTGCTCAACCCAAAACAAGTCTTTGAGTGCAAAAGAGTCAGCTTCCAGATAACCAAAAAAAAATTATTACAGTTATTCTTGAGAATTTGTGACTTTACAAAGACTTGTGCTGAAATAAAGTTATTGTCTCTTTTTTATAAATATTTGGAACAACAATGGTCCCAGTCACAAGAATATTCAGACACACACACACACACACAGACACATAAAACATATGCACACATAAAATATACACACACACATATATATATGAAATCTTCAGAAAAGAATATGTTTTGACTGCAGGGATGGATTTTGTATGAATAGAACCCTGAGGGATCTAAGAGTTTAAATAATGGTTTCTATCCCAGGGAAGAAAAAATATTTTTCCTTGATAGCACTTTTTATATTCACAGCATTGGAATTACTTTTTCAAAATTCTGCCAGTGAAGACTTATCATATGTGGGTGCTGTTGCTGTAACATAAAGATAAGGATTGAAGCAAATTCCACTCATAAGCTCATGAGCCCATAAATTGGAACTATCCTTCATAACACAAAGCATTTTACCAACCCCAAAATTTTTCTTAAAGGTGAGACAGGAGTTCACTCCTACAGAATTTTCCCTTCTTCCACCTGCTCAAACTTTTTCCATGGTTTGCAACCCTATTTATTCACAGGCTATTCATGGGAGAAAGATACACAGCACTTCTATGGCTTATTGGTTATAAAAATGTAGAAAATACCCTCTGGTTAAATTTTTTTATCAATTCTAGATTCAGAGAGCTATCAAAGCATTTCAATAAAATATGCAGTGTTCTTTTTGCAGACTGAGGAAACTAGCTAAAATCTGTATAAAACCCAATAAAAAAGATAACTGTCTCTGAGGTTTTGTAGTGGGAATAACTGTTCAGAAATGCTTGCATGCAGTCAGTATAGTAAGTTTGCATGCATCCTGAAAAGCCACCCCTCCCTCTGAGTTCTTCAAGCCTCGGCCCAAACACAGGTTATAGCTTGTCCTTGTCTACCGCCCTCTCCAGATGAGGCCAGCCTCCCTGTTACATGCTTTCCAGTGCCCTGACTGACCCTCCACCATTTGAAAAAATCAAGGGGTCTGTACGGCTCTTTGTTTGGCGTTCCTGTGCCCTAATAAACAATAGCGCCACAAAAGCAGGTGCATTGTGCATCCTGCCCTGTCACTGTGCTCCCACTTCAGACCACATCCTGGAGAGCCCATGAGCATTTCTCAGGTGAATGCACGAATGAATGGGCAGTAGGAATATAACATATTCTCTTCTTCAGTCTGTTGTTGTGAGATAGGGAAAAGGATCAATTGAATGACATTCTTGCTGCTATTTGCAGTGGATTCTTATAGAGTATAAAGTTTCAAGGGGCTTCTAACAGCCCTTCCCCTCACGTACTTGCACTTGATGCCCTCCGCCTTCTTGTTACCTTCTGAGAAAGCTGATGGGTCAGTCTAAGAGAGCCCTAAATACCAGCCTTAGTTTTGAAAACTGTGATCACTGCATTACACTAAGAAGAGGGAAAGTAAGCTAGAAGGTGATGCTCGACAGACCCTTTCTCACTGTCCTGTTCAGCACCACAGGCTGTTAAAGCTCATCCTCAGAACTGCAAACACCATTCTCCGGAAATGCTCATCAGCCCTTTGAAGGGGAATTGCAGGTCTATATAAGACCTCTACCGAATCTGCGGTTCACATCTAGCAATGCCCCTCACCAGCACAGAACTGAGCAGCACCTTGCCAATTCAGCCATGACCCACTACTGCTCAGAATGAAAATAGCACCCACCAGCCAGTAGGACTCCAAGTAGTAACCCTAATTCTTTAATAATTTGGCATTGTTTTCCTTTGTATATCAGAGCTTCCACTTTGCTTTGTTGTTGTTGAGGAAGGGGCTCAGTATTTCTTCCATAAAGATAATTGTTTCCATGGGATTTGAGGCTTTTCTCCCTCCCCCTTTTTAGAGTGCCTAGGTGGCTGGAAACAGACAAAACAGAGACGCACCTCTTCATTAAAAAACTTTAACCTCTCGCTAATGATGATATTAATACCCAGCGTGCGATAAACACCTGAGACGTACTTTGTCCTAAACAACACAGCCTTAGAGAACCTTGTAGTCAATAAAATAAAATACCCCTTTCTCTTTAATTAACATATGAAATGAACACAATCTGTGACACCTAGTGTGCAGCAGCAATTAAGAGGCATTGCTTAGTTAAACCTCCTAATACCTCATTTAAATATGCAATTAAGGGATAATTGCCTTCAATCAATAAAAAATTGAAATATTTCGCAGGGGCTTCAATTATTTTTTGCTAGGCTTTCTACTTTACACTTGGCCAGCGCTAAGCCTCTGAGCCTTCCTTCTTTGGTTAAAGTGACATTGCCCCCTTTCTGGGCTCTGGCTTTTAAGCATGCTATTAACATTGTGAGAAGCCAATAACAATGCTAAGCCTTAGAAATCATCTCTTTTGGCCTCAGCCAGAATTTCCATGGCTCTGAAATTGCCTCTTCGTGACTTGCCTTAGGTGAAGTTCTTTGTTTTTACTCAGCCCAAAAACTTCCATTTCCATCTCCTTGCAGAAGGATCCAAGTGAAGGAGCAGCTTCTCTACCTATGGGATGCACCCATGTACAATACGCACTTTGCCATTTTGTCGGTGCATTTACTAGGAGGGACTGGATTTGATCCTTTAGCCTCTCTCTCCTCAAAATGTACACTAAGAATGGGTGTGTTTTCAAACTGTCATGTGCATGGAAATACTTCTAAGCGGAATCTTGAGATAAACCCCCTGGGAAGTTCATAAAGTGAATCAGGATGTACAAGATGGGAATGTGATCACTATATATGGTGAATGTTTAAATTAAAAAATTTATTACAGTAAAGATACATTGCCATTGATCCCCCTGAAAATACTCCCTCTCACTTCAAACGCCCGCCATTTTCTTACCATTTTCTGGAAGCCTTCTTTCATGACGTTTATAAGGTGTAGATGTGATCAAAAATACAGTAAATGCTGGTGCTGAGTGCCATCCAACAGAAAAGCAGGCTCGTAAAAATGTTACAGTGTATCCTTATCCCCCTTATGCACCAGATCGGGCATCATGTGACTTCTGGCTCTTCCCCACAGTCAAAATGAAAGGAAAACATTTTGAATCAATTCAGCACATCAAAGCAACCAGGACAGCGTAACCAAAGATATGAAAGAGGGCCTCCAGAAGTGCTTCAGAAAGTGCCAAGAATGATGGGAAGCAAGGAGGCGTATTTTGAGTAGGACTAATGGTAATGTATCTTTTACTGTAATAATTTTTAATATAAACATTGTGCATATTTTTAATCACATCTCATATGACAACCAACAGCAGGGAGGATTAAGGGCTAACTCAAAGGGGTGGGTGTGTGGGCAGCAAAGCGCAACCAACTATGGATCCATCCTGGAAAGATGTGAATGGAATCAATATGCTGGGAGAGCAAGGGACAGTTTGAAGCAAGGAAGCTCACTAGAAAATCCAAATATTAAGCAATAATCTTTTCCTATAAACCAGAAAACCAGAGAATATAATCAATCCACAAGGAACAACTATCTCACAGACAGCCAAGTAAAAGATTCAATGACATCTGATGCGCTTATCCAAGCAGCTTTGCCACATAATTCAGGCAATGAAAAAATGCTGCAGACTGAACTCTCTAAAATGGCAGCCCAGCCCATGTCTAAACTTCCATTTCACTTTGATTGAGGAGGTTTGACTTTAAAAGATCAATGACGTTTTGTTTTGAACATGAACATGAAAAATAACATAACATATATCGTGACTTTGACAAGTGAAAAATGTGTATTTGCTTCTTCCCAATACCAAGATTGAACCCATGGCACTCTAACTCTGAGCCACACCACCAGCTCTTTTTATTTTTCATTTTGAGATAGGATCTTGCTAAATTGCCCAGACTGGCTTCAAACTTGAAATCCTCCTGACTCAGCCTCTCAGTTGGGATTTCAGGTGTTCACCACTGTACCCAGTAAAAAAGTATGTGCTTTTCAATTTGGAATCCAGTGTAGAGCTCTGTATTCATGGTTCCACATCCCCAGATTCAACCATGGATTGAAAATATTTGGAAAAAAAATCCCAGAAAGTTCTAAAAAGCAAAACTTGAATTTTCCATGCTCTGAGTACTATGCTGAATCCCCCCCCCCACAATAAAGTCATGTGTAGGTGTTGTGTTAGCTAGTATAAGTAACTTAGAGATGATTTAAGGTATACCAGAAGATGTAGTTAGGTTATATGCAAATATCGTGATATTATATAAGATATGCCCTTTTATGTAAGAGACTTGGGTATTTTGATACTCAAGTAGGGTTCTAAAGCCAATCCACCTTGGATATCAAGAGTTGAACATGTTCACTCCTGACAGGCCAAAGGAAGCCCTGCCCAGCTGCATTTACTGACCACTCAAAATGGTTCCTTTAAGATGTGAAGACCCAACAGAAATCTCAGGAATAGATAAAATCTACACACAGAGAACTTGGCATCTCTGAAGAAACTGAACTCCAACTTCTTTGTTCCTCCACTGAGAAGACTTCCTGCTGTCACCCATCTCATCTGATTGAGATACCTCTTGCTCCTCTCAGAAAACCAAGCTACTTGAAAATTCATACACACACGTGCAAAAGCTACTCTCACTCTCTGAGTGATTCAAAACTGTGGCCATAAGTCCATGAGCCTTTCCCTGGGCTGGTACAACCTTCATTTCTCACTAGTCTCAAGCAATCCTCATCAATAATAATACTGCATGCATTTCAAACACTGTTCTAACTGCATTACATAATTTAATTCATGCAATCTCTGTGACCTCAAGAGGAGGGCACTGAAGAAATTGTGCCATCGAAAGAGCATATCACTAGAAGTACCTGAAAGTTAACATTTCAGAAAGTTTACATGTTTAGCTGCTATGTTTGACTGAATCTCTAGAATCTCAGTTTCCAGAAATGTGGTATATATTTCATGGAATTTCTAATTCAGTGAATTAGAAATAATATAAACTATGTCCTTTCAGGCTTCATTTTAATGGCTTCCATGTCTCTCAAGAGAAATGAAATCTTGCCACAATATCCCTACATTCTAGAAAACAATTATCCACATTTACAAATAATCACCTTTTTAATTCATTTATTCTTTTTCCATTCATCCAGTGACATTATTGAGTCACTACAATCATCATTGGGTAGCATTATGGTAAACTTGATAATCATGAGATGAATAGTTTCATATCTCCTTCCCTTCCTTGTTCTTCTTCCACATTGCATTAGAGAAACGTATTAGGTTGGAAGAAATTGCTCTTTCTCATCTGGAAAAACAGCAATTTTGTACAGTTCAGCCAAATAAGCAAACAAACTCACCTATATAGGGCTAACTTTAGTCTTCTGAGAATGTCAGAATGTGGTCCTTTCTCACCCATTCAGGTTCATGTCATGCTATAGTCCCTGCCTCCCCACTCCTCCTCCTCCTGTTCATTCAGACTCCTGTTCATTCACATGGCTTACACATTTTTTCTGCCAACTGTTTTCCTTGGGAGATATGTGTCCAACAGGTTCTTGAGCTTCTATACATCTTTCAAGGTCCTGACTAGTCTGTACTGGGCAATTTCACACGATTGTGTTTGCAGAGAGTAGCCTTCAGAGACAAAGTTATTGTCCTCTGGGCCAACAAACAGTCTTGCTTATTACTTGTTATAAAACAGCAGTTTTCCCAAGTTTAGCATTCCTGAACTGCAGTGTCTACCCATCTGGGCCCATGGCATTGTCCCAGTAAACTCGAGAGACCAGGAAACTGGTGTACATGTTGATATTTGTGCTGTGTACTCTGCAGTGGTTAATGAAGTCCCTTGTCTCTGACCCAGGAGTTTCATGTCTTCTGCCAGCATCTATGGAACAGTATTAGGTCAATTTATCAGAGTGTAAGTGGGATAAAATCAAGTTCTGGGACTGATACTTTGAAGATTCAGGGAAAACATTTATTATATGAAACTCTGATTTTGTCAAGTGGCATCCACCACAGTGCTTGCTGGGCTCCTTCACTGGATTGTACTTACTAACATTAGTATCGATTAGAGGAGCACATAGATACTGAGCGGTGTGCTCCATGTCAGTGGGGACACAGGTTTTTGTTTTCTTTTTTTTGTCACCTTAGAGTCCCAGCATGGCTTCTGAGAAGTAATGACCATTCAGAAGAACTGTTGGAATAAATTGTTGAAGGACTAGTACAGTATTCTTGCTTTTTAGGAGCTCACAATCTAAATTTGTTTTGTGGTTGCTGTTAATTTTTTTGTTCATTTTTATAAGATAGTTTGGGGAGGATATATTGAGATTTTTTTTAAAATCCAAAATTATGTGAGTACAAAGTAAAAGTTCCTATTTCTTCCATCAGTGCCATACTTTGGAAATAGCTGTTGGTTTGGTTCATGGCCTTCCAGCAATTTTCTGTGCTTTTTTGAACACTCAAGTCTGCTCTTTTTCTCTACATAAGTTAAATCACACTATAAATACAGTAATCTGTTTTTTCCATTTAATAACATACTGTGGATATCTTTTCAAGTCAATACATATCTCATTATTTTTAATGGCTACATGGTATTTGTTTACTAACTTAAAGGTTTAGGCTGCATGATATACCTAACTAATTCTCCAAAGATGAATCTTTGGCTTTTACCCCAATTTTTCATATTATCAATTATTCTGCAATGAATGTTTTTATATGCACTTCTATGCCTGGTTGCCAATATACCTATCAAGAAAATACCAATAAGTAGAATTGCCTGCCCAAGGCGAATATGAATTTTAAATATATGTATGTATCTATGTATCTATCTGTGCATAAATTCCAAATTGTTCTCCAAAAATATGTAGCAATTAACACACTGACCAAAAATGGTGTGTTTTTCAAAACTTCTTGAATATTACTGTATTGTTATAGTTTTTGTATTTTCCAAAGGAATATCTGAATCTCTAATTTCTATTTATTTATGCATATTTTATATATGTGTTGCTATTCATATTTCCTGTGAAATGCCTGTTACTTTTCTTTCTCTAATACTCTGCTTGATTTTCAGTAAGAAAACTGCAAAAATTTCACCTAGTGTTCAATCTTTTATTCTTGCTTATGGTGCTCTGTTTCTATATAGAAATTTTAAAATTTTTTATTTAATCAAATATGTCTTTCCTTTTCAACTTCAGTATTTATATAGTTGTTTGTTATCACTGTCAGTTTATTTAAATTTGTATTGCATCTTGAATTTATTTTGAAATATGATGTGAGTTAGGAATCCAACTTTTTATTTTTCATAATTGTATCCAATATGTTTAAAAATCTGTATTTCTTCTCAAAGATGAGCACTCATGATGCCTGTATGTTTCCTGCCCTTGCATCGTTATGAAGACAATGTTAAAGTGAGTTTTTTCATGGAAAGTATTTAAAGAGTTGCAACTACTTTTGTACAAGCAATACAATAAGAATGATTCATAGATACTGTGGAAAGCAGGACTGCTTTCCTCACCAGGCACTTTAGATGGGTCTCCCTGAATAAAATAACACTTGAAATGAGAAAGCCAGTGTTTAAGGTTTAGTCCTCAATTTGTTATGCAGATAGCTCCTTGCTGAGCTAGTCAGAACTTCTAAGCTCATATAAGGTGACAGCTAAGGCTTGGGACTAAGAACTAAGATTCTGAGTCTGGACTCTGCGTTGAGTACACAGTGAGCTCATGGTCCCAGCTATGACCACAAAGAGAGAAGCAAAACTGAGGTCCAAAGATGGCTGGGTGGCTGGGCAAAACCAAAATGCTGGGTGGGACTACAAGAAGATAGATCAAATCCAGAAAAAAGGAAGTTTGAGAAATAGCACATGATTTGTGAAGGATCCTGGGGTGGGGGGTGGGGGTGCCCTGCCACTCTGAGGAGCCTTCCTTTTCTGCCTGCACCTGTCACTAAAGATTCTGACGCAGGCTCCCCAGGCATCTCCCTGGGCCCCTCCACCTCCAGCATCTATCTGCTCCTCACACAGTGCGTCAGTGTACTGATTGCTCACCATGTGCAGGTACCACCTAAATGTGGTACCCACCACTTTAGAACCTTTCATCTTAGCCAGAAAGACAGATATTAAAACCATTTATTTTATCATTTATTTTTCATTATAACAAAAGAGAAGCCACAGAGTTATGAAAATAATCAGAGAACTGGACCCAGACCGAGGCCTGAGGAAGCTGGATTTGAAAATATACACAGGGATTAACCAGCAGGGATGGAAAGCAGGTGAGCAGCTCACAGAGGGGACTGCAAAGCCAAGGCCAAAGGCAGGAAAGAGCGCAATGGTGAGTATTTCAGAAAGGAAGAGGAGGTGCATGGATGAGAGGCAGAGAAGGAGGCAAAGAGCTGGGTGGCAGCAGAAGTCAGAAACTCCACCATAGGCTGCAGGGACTCCACTCAGTGCAGCCCGGGGAAGGCGCCAGTGATGGAAATGTCAGTGGGAGCCCTGCCTGAGAGCTCCAGCGGATTGACAGAGTAAGGGGCGCCCACTCAGCATCCGGGACCAAAGAAGCGTGGAACACAGCAGTCAGGCCTGGATTTTTATGTGAAATCTCTGGATTTGGGACGTCACTGGAATTGAAATCAAAAACAAAGTCTGTATCAATAAAACACAAACATCTCCAGGCATTCAGGTTGCAACCACAAGATTAGAGGATCTAGGGCTGGGGATTTAGCTCAGTGGTTCCTCCGCCTGTCTTGCAAGCGGAAGGATCCGAGTTCGATCCCCGGTACCAAAAAAAACAAAAACAAAAAAAAAAAAAAAGAGGATCTACAAGGTGTTTTCCCACCTCTAAATTTGCAATCTATGATTTGTCAGTACTGTATACATCAACTTCCTTGTAGGAGGAAAACATGCACTGCTTCCTCCTCCTCCCAGAGTTTATCTCAACAAGTACCATTTCTGAGCCAATATCTCAGCTCATTTCTGATCGCTTGAATTTACATTGGTTTTTAACAAGCCCCTTTAGCTTATTAACTCATAAAGGTCTCTCAAAAATCAGTGAAGCACATTAGAATTCACAAGACTAAAATTTTTAATAACTGGGAGCTAAGTAAGGACATATTTTCAAACAATGGTTGAAATATTGAGCTACAGGCACATTTATATTAGGAACACTTTCCAGGTTTCATTATTATCTTAAGTATTTCACACAGCCCTGCATCAGGGTTTCATTTAAATGTGTCATTCCCCTCTTCTAGGGCATCTAGGTTGCTGACAGTTTTTTATTGTTATAATAATGCTATGAAGAACATATTTTAGCATATTTTGGGGAAATATCTTATACACTAATACTCAAAATATAGTGACAAAGTGAGAAAATAGCAGAGAATATTAGGCTGGCTCATTTTGATGTTATCATTAAATGAAATAAGCATACAAAATACAATATCTTTGGAAAATAAAAAAGGGGAAACATCCCAAAAAGGATGTTTTCACAAATTCCAAAGTCATGTTTTATAAGAAGATAATGATATAGTTGTGTTTCTTCTTTTTCTAACATCCTCTGACCAAAAAAAAAATAATGACATGTTCCTGAGTTCATCAAATAATAGAACCACAAACATAGTGATTTACATTAGGAAAGAGCTTTCTGGCTGTTTATATTATAGTTGCTGACAAATCATAAAACTTTGAAAGCTTTGTGAGTTGACGTGCCTTCAATTGATGTTGATGACACAGTCACTACCTGGTAACTCACTGTCCCGGGGAATACAGTCTGAATGAACTCTCAAGCCCACAGCAGGTTCTACTAGCTCATTCTCAGTGGGTACCAGAGACAAGGCCAGTTCCAGCCCCTCACAAGTGGCCTCCTGATTCCAGTGTTTTGTACCTCTCACATGGTCCACCAGGTCTTCTCTGTTGCTTGTAAAGTAATTCACAAGGCTTCTGGGCAAAGCAGACAGAATAAGGTCCTCTTCACTCAACCTTCCATCCTCCAATATCCCATTTTATTATCTGTAGCAACTTTTGAAATCCACAACAAATTTGTTAGGAGTGGCTAACATTGTGTGGGCTTTAAATAGTTATTTTTATAAACACTGTAGAAGAACAAGTTCTTTCAATAGGTAGGTGTGAGTTTGTTCTACAGAATTTGTCATTCAAATGAATGCTGTATCCTCTTCAGGGATGCAATATTGGTCAAGCCAATCAGCTAAGATGTGATGCATCCTGCCTAGACACAACAGGAAGCGTTTTCGAGGTCTCTACCATGTATCTCATACCAGGCTACATATTCTGTGTCCAAACATGAGATGACTCCAGATAAAAAGTAGTATCCCTTTTCCCAATAAGAAATTTTCCCTTAAAAGTTCGAATATACTTTATAATATTTTAGAGATGCAGATAAAACATTCACATCTCTGCTTATAGTATTTAATGTCATCAACTTATCCATTTATACTTACATTTACCTACAATCAAATACAATGCTAACTTAGAAATACTGTTTTTCCCTATATTGATGTTAGTTGTGTCCACACCTTTCATACGCATGTGTGACATGCATAGTAACACTTCACAATTGGAACTGCTTTTTGAGGCTCCTAACAGGGCACATAATATTCATTTTAGGGCACATAATATTCATGACCTTCTCAGTTGCATGAGACATAGTCCAAAGTGAAGAATTAGGTTACCTATTTTCCTCATCTCTTATCACATTACCATCATTGGCTTCCAATTAAATGGTATCTGCTTACTGTGACAATTCCTTCCCCAACCCACTTCGCTTATCTCTTCTAGTGGTAACACACAGGCTGGCTCTGTCTCCTCACCCTAGCAGATAAGGTTTCAATGAACTTCCCTGTACAGTGCATGCTTCTTAGAGAGCTGAAGTATAACCAGTTTCCAGATGTTTACACTACCACCAGCAGTGCAATGGGTTCCATCACTGCATATCCTTGGAATCCCCAAACTTTCAGTCTTGCCTTCAGGTATAAATGGAGAAATATTATCCTGCTTATATTTGTGGATGATTCTACTACTGAAGTTTTACCCTAAGCCTCAATCACCAATGATCAACAATGCCACTGCTACCATCTATCATGCATCTGTAAATCTGTTCTGGACTGCCTATTTTGTTCTATTGGACACAGTGGTTTCTGAGATCTTTAGTTTTATCCATTGATTGATTTATCTTGCTTTCCACCTTTTTCCAAATTATCTTAATTAATTAGCTTTGTAATAAGAGTCAATCAGCATCTAGTAGGATAAATCCATCAAGCCTTTTCTTCAGAAGAGTTGCAGATTTGGCCCTTCATGCTTCTATATATATATATATATATATATATATATATATTAGAAACCCTGGTGTCATTCTCAACTTGGAAAAAATTAATATCATCATAGCTGTATGCTTTCTCCATGAGTCTTGGACACCTTTTGGTAGACTTATTCTACTAAATGATTGAAAGGTATCTGTTAGTTATTTTTGCTGTTGTCTTTCTTTCATATTATGTCTTTCATCTTCTAACTATAACTTTTAGGTAGACATGCAATTGGTTTTTTTGAAGAATTGATTTTTTTCAGCCATTCAAATTTTTATTTTGTTTTTATTAGTACATCTGTGCAGTACATAATGATTACCTTCTTTATGAGGAGCTCGTACATGTACATAACAGATCTTCATCATTTTTATTTCCTCTTCTCATTTTCTCCTTTCATCTTGCCTCCATCTTTTGGGCTCCTTCCCATTTGTAAAAGATCCACCTTCCCATTATCTTTTATCTTGCTCTTTATTTACACACTGAGTTTCTTTTTTTTTTGGTACCGGGGATCAAACTCGCGACCTTGCGCTTGCAAGGCAGGCAGCGGAACCACTGAGCTAAATCCCTGGCCCTATACATTGAGTTTCATTTATAAGAGAAACTATGTGATGTTTAAGCTTGTGTGTCTGATTTATTTCATTTAACATTATGCTCTCAAGATGCAACTACTTTCCTACAAATGATTCAAATTTATCATTCATTATAGCAGAGAAATACTCCCTTTGTATAAATACCACATTTTCTTTATTCATTCATCTATTGATGAACATATAAGCTCCTTCCAGGATTTAACTATTACGATCTGTGATTTTTTTTTATCCATGTGCTTGACATAATAATAGTCATCAAAAAATATTCATGAATCTTTAGAACCTGAATATGTTACCTTACATGGCAAATGAGACTGTGGATATTATTAAGGTTAAGAATCTCAAGATGGGGAGATTAACATGGATTAGATCCATGACCCTAACCTAGTCACCATTCCTTTAAAGCAAAGAGCCTGTATCAGAGTTCCCCAGAGTGGATCCTGATCTCTTGCTCAGTGCTATGACACATGGCAAGAAGAAGGACTTAGAGATAAAGTTAAAGAGACAGATGTGGGGAGCCAGGATGACCAGTGCTCAAGCAAGCAAAGGCCCTGGCCAGCCAAAACCATTGATATTTATTGATGACACAATCATTGTTAGGTTGGAGTGAGCGGGCTATGTGTGATCACAGGTACGGCATGTAAAAGAAGAGACAAAGCATTATTGTGTTAGGCTGGGAACAGAATTCGAGTAAGAGTCACTCTGACCTCAACTGTGTGTTATCTCATATGCTTTGGTCAGACTCACTTCTATAACAAGCCAAATGTGGGGTTAACTCTTTCCAGCCTCCACTGCATACAGCCTGCTTTGGGCATAATCAATGGAGCGATCTGCCACAAACCTTTTCAGCGATTGTCAGGGGAACATGTTCCTACAGAAGAAGGTTTTGAAGGTAGAGGAAGGGGCCACTAGCCTATAAAAGCTGGAAAATAGATCCTCTTCCAGACCCTGCAGAAAGAAGCACAGCTCTTCCAACACCTTCCAACATGTAAAACCTCTGTTGGATTCTAACCTACAGAATTGTAAAGTAATTTTCTTGATAATTTCGGTGCCTTAAACCATCAAGTTTGTGCTAATTTGTTACAGTGGCAATATAAAACTAACAGTATTCTCACCTTCTTGCTGAGCTTTAATTTGCTAAAGTTTCCCATTATTCCTAGTAAGTTATCATTATGTTATTGTGGTGGTTATTTGTCTAGTCATTTGCCTTCATTTATTCTACTATACTGGCTAGAATCTTCAAAGTTGAGTATAAGTAATGATAATTATTTCTGTGGCTTATTCTCAATTTTAAGGAAATTTCTCTAACATTTCTATTCAAAATTATGCCTTGGCCCAAGGTTCTAACTTGGTGGTAGAGCTCTAGCATAGCATGCACAAGTTCCTGGGTTCCATTTTAGCACAATCTATACATGTGTGTGTCTTGATATACACTCTTTATCAAGTTAAGAAAGATTCTTTATTGCCTTAGATTTCTAAAGTAGCTTTTGGCTTCATTTTAATCATAAGTAATTGTTGAATTTTATTACCTTTTCAGATGATCATGAATCTTTTCTTTTTAATCAGGTAAGCAATAAATTCTGTGTACAAATTTTCTCATGCTAAACCACTCTCATTCCCAGGATGAACACAGTTTAGTAATGTTGTCTTTCTATCCCTTACTTGATTTAATTTGCTATTAGATTTAATTTGTTATTAGAATCTTCACATCCCCATTCACTAGTGCAAAAAGCCTGCCATGTTATTTTATAGGACTATACTTGGTGTGAGCCTCGTGGATTCAGTTAGAGGCTATTTGCTCTTTTTCTATGTGAGATTTTCCATAAGATTGAAATCATCTTTTCCATTGACTGCATGGTAGACTCTCACCTCTAAACCCATCTGGATCTGATACTTTTCTTTAATGAAAAATTCTAATGGTTAATTTATTTAATAGTTATAGAAATATTCTGGATTTCTATTTATTCTTATTTTTTTAAAAATTTGTCCATTTTATCTAAATTTTTAATTTTTATTGGCACAGCATTCTTAATATATGGTGTAATCTTATCAGAACTTATAGAACTCTTTTCCGAAGCTATAAAACTGTTTTCAGTTTCACTCTTATTTAATGATGCCTTTTCTCCTTCTTAATCTTACCACAGATTTTTCATCTTGCCTAATTTTTCAAGAAGCATCACGTTAATAGACACACATGTGTAAATACTGAGTAGTTTCTCTAGTGTGAGAAACTGAAAGTGTAAATAAGAACTAAAATGTATAACTGATAATGTGAAATAGGAAGAAAAGGGGCAAAGGGAAAGGGGAAGCAGAAGTGGGAGGGGTAGGAGAAAGGAAAGAAGGGAATGGAATTAATATGAGAAAATGAAAAAATGGAAACAAAGTCTTTGTAAATAGGGAGGGATGGAGGGGTTGAAGGGAGGGCAGGGGAATGGGGAAAAAATAAGAACCAAGAGAGATTATGTAAATGTGCAAATTTCCAATGATGAATGTCATCATATTGTATACCTAAAATGTACCAATAAAATTAATTTTAAAAAAGAAGCATCATGTTAATTCTATATACTGTATTTTTGTTTTCCATGAATTAATTGCTTTTCTGCTCTAATCTTTCTCGTCTTCTATCCACTTACATTAGCTTGCTTTTTTGCATTCTAATTTCTTAAATAGATATAGCTCATTATCAGTCTTTTTGGTTAGGTGTTTCCGTCAAAGTCCCACTTTCACTGCATCTCACAAATTGTGAGGTGCTGTGTTTCCATTATTGTGCAAGTCTAAATATTCTTAATTCTATGATGATTTATTCTTTGACCTTTGGGCTATTTAGTAGTGATTTTTAATTTCTGAACTGTGAGAATGTTTACTGGTATTGTTGAGTTTTAATATAATTGTATTTTAACAGCTTTATTGGAATATAATTTAAATACTATTAAATTTTTCCCTTATTAGCATATAATTCAATGAATTTTAGTAAATGTGTAAAATTACCAGCCAGCACACTTAGATGTCCACTTTTAAAACATTTCCATCATTCTTGCAAATATCCTGGTTCCAGCCAAGCTCTAATGGCATTGTGGTCAAAGAATCTCTTCTATATTATACTGATTCTTTGAAATGTATTGACCTTTGCTTTATGTCCTAGACATGTGCTGCCTAATATTTTAGCCTCAATATATATGATTAATTAAATTTAAATAGTTTAAATAAAATTAACAATTAAGTTCCCTAATCTCATTAAGGTCTCTTAAAGTCCTCAGTAGACACATATATTGTATAGCACAAGTCCAGAATTTTCCTTAAAAAAAGTGAAATTCTCTTGTCATCATTTAAGATGTTCTATTGGACAGCATTGGTCCAGACATCTCTTTCAATTATACCATTTTAGTTTGTGTAATCTGCTATTTAATCCATCTATTGAATATGTTAGTTCTTTGAATAGTCCATGCATAGCTTTTCTATGGTCTTTAATAATTTTAATATTTACTGTAATTAGGGCTCTGAATCTCTTGTTTGTGTGTCTGACTTATGATAGGTGTCCTTTAGTATGGTGAGTGATTTTTTTTCTCATGAATTAAATACTTGATTTCAGTTGGACAGTTTCCCAAAAGAAAAACTTAGCTCTGCTTCTCTATGCTATAAAGAGCACCAATAACCAAGACCTCTTGGTCCTTCACCAAGTACAGACTCAAATTCCCAGGCTCAGTACTTACTGGACACTGGCACAGAACAACTTCACCACTGTTTCCCACCCTTACTCCTACCCCAGCTTATGTTAAACCCTTTTAGGGGAATGGGGCCTCCATTAAGTGTCTCTGTCATCTCTTAGCACCCCAACCAGGCATCAACAACGGTGTCCTGAGATCGAGTTACTCTACACAGAATCTTCATAGAACCCAGTTCCCCATACTGCCAAAATTTGGCTAGGAAACCTCTGTGAGTAGAACACACTGGTATTGACTGAATTTATTTTAGGATTATGACTTCCTTAAGTAGTAATTCTTTTCAAAAACATAATAAGACAGAACATTACAAAACACTTTGCAAAGATATGAGTACAAGGCAATTATCTCTTCTATGAAAAACAAACATCTCCTATGGTATTCAGACTATATGAGACCTTTTTTATTTTTTGGTATCGATGATTGAACTCAGGACCTTGCACTTGCAAGGCAGGCGGCAGAACCGCTGAGCTGAATCCCCGGCCCCAATGAGACCTTTTTTAAACTGAAGGAATAAACCTAATTCAGTTGAAATACTTTGGACTTTGAAGCCATATAGTCCTGAGCACCTATTTGGATATCATGACTCAATAACTATGTTTTATGCAGTAGTTTAATCTAGGCCTCGGTTTCTTCATATGTGCAAATGAAAATTGTCAGCTATGTCTATTAGAGTTGTGACGATTAGTGACAGAGAATCTAGCATATAGAATAATTCAAGCGGAGGTGATGACTCTCATGGTGAACATGATGATAAGTAACAAAGCACAGAGGTGGGGTGGGCATTCTTATCTCTGTTTGGTAAATGAGAAAATAGAGTCCTGAGGAAGGTGCACTGCTACAATGATGATGCAGTGAATTCAGAGGATCATTACACTTTCCAAAGTTGTGAGTAAGAGTAACCCTAAGCTGCTGGATAGGTGCACCCAGACTCTGAAATAGCCAAGGAACCACTCCAAGAGTTTTGAACAGAGCTTGGGTGTGTGATCTGAGGTGTCCCCACATAGCTCCTGGTGGCACAAGGCAGAGCTGGGAGATAGGAAGGGAGGAGTTGTGCAGCAGGCTTTGGGAAGCTCCCCTGCTTCACTCAATTCTGGCATAGAACTTCCTGACATTCAAGAATCTTACACTCGAGCTTGATCTACAAAGTCATTAGAAAGGAAGACTTGTCAAAGTAAATGGATAGCACATATTTTATTTAGCACCGTGTTCAATATTTACACTTAGGATATGTGGGCCTCCATTTGTTCTCTTGCTTGGGCCCCACAAATATTAGGGGTAATCTTGTCTATGGAGAAAGATGATGTGCTCTCCCATGCAAAGAGAGAAGCCATCTGCCCCCGAGTATGGGTTACTCGAGTAGTTTAATGGAGCATCAAGGGGATGGCAGTTTGCATTCACCTCACTTCATCCCATAGCAGAGCTCAGGCACTCTAAACTTTAGTCCAAGGCTTAAAGCTCTGTCTTGTCATTACAAACTTAGCTGCATGCCTTCATGCCCCATTACTCACTTCAGTCTAACACGGCAAGGTAGGGTCAGGCATACCATATGATGTGAGGAACCTGCAGTTCTAGGAGCACTGCCTTTCTCCATGGCTTGGCAGTGGATTCAGGTTTACTAGCTGAGCAGGTTCACATGTGAATCTTCCCCTGTCTCCTCTAGGAAGAGGTCTGTCAAGGAAGCCCAGTGACATCCTTGGGGATTAGTTGCTACCCATATCTCTTTCCTGAAACCATTTTCTACCTGATTAGATAGGTCTCCTACCTGGTTACAAAGAGAAATTGACCAGAATTTTTTAAACCTAAAAATATTTGGATCCCATCTCTACAGATTCTTATTCAGTAAGAGCTCTGTGGTGAAGGCAGGGAGTTGTTTGGAGGCTTTCACTATTTTTGCTATTGCTAGTGTGCCAATGTGATGTGTGTGTGTGTGTGTGTGTGTGTGTGTTCATCACTAACTTACCAGGTAATCTGCCATAGCCAGCACTGAGAATCTTAAATTTCAATTGGCTGTTTCTACCTAGGTGTGTAGGTCTTGTTTTCCAGGTAGAGATTAAGCTCTCGAGGTCAGAAGTTGTATTGTAGACGTGTGTGTGACCTGCTCAGTACCTGGCAACAGGCACTGTGTCCAGTACTGATCCCTACAAGACACTGAATGAAACCTGGGTCTCCCAGGGCCAAAGCAGAAGAAACTGAGCATCGCCCAGGTACACGCTACTCACGATGTCCCCTGTTGTCACTGTTTCCTCTGTTGTTCTGCACGCTCCAGAGCTGTGTTGCAGAAAGCTCCAAACCCTGCAGACAGTGGGGCCTTCCGTATCTCACAGCACATTGGCAGCTGCAAGCTCAACCTCTCCAACAGTTCTTTGTTTAGTTTGCTTGTTGAGCTGAGTTTAAATCCAAATTCAAATGTGAATCATTAAAAGGGGGATTTTTCTTAAAACCAATGATTTGTCTTTGGCCCGCTGGCAGTCCTGGCCCCTGCTTGAGCCACATTAATTTCAGCAAGAGTTGTTAGGGACAGAGGAAAGCCAGCTGGGGCTGCCAGCTTTCAACTCCTGCTCAGGGGGCTTAAAGAGGTAGTCCAGAGGTTCCTGCAGCCATGTCCCTCTTTAAAATCAATTAAAAAGAGCAAACAAGTGAAGCCCTATTGTAGGAAAAATATCGTCTAGGAGATCTCACTTTTTGCATGTGTAGCTTTGCTGTTCTGTAGGTGTGTGGAAGACAATTTCCCCACCTGAGTGTGATGTAGGGGAATGATTTGAGACATTTACTTAGGTGAGAACCTTTTGTTAACCAGAAAATTGGTCCTTTTGTCTCGCTGTTTTTTACATATAAGTATGCTTTACTTTCACTATTTTTTTCTTAAATGGTACTTATACATACACCTTATTGATGTTTTATTCATGTGGACAAACTATTTCCATTATGTGAATGTACAATGGCTGGAAGTCGATAGGAATCAAGCAGCTAAAGCTCAATGCAATGCTTTAAAAATTGCAGGACTGATAATAACAACTTGTGACGCTGTTGGTGTTGAGATGGAGTTGGCCAAACTTGAGACTTCCATGTAGAATATACATATTCATCTTCCAACTCTCAAAGAGGACTCCTCTCTATTTCCATAAAGAAAATGAATTTATAATTTACTCAAGATAAGAGCATGGAATTTTCACTTTCCCAGCCCTATAAAATCAGAAAAAGCAAGTCAAACTGGGCATATGGGCACCAAGAATGCCTACCATGTGCGAGGCAGTGCTGGACAGGGGCCTGATAAGACAGGACTTTTCCCCTCAAAGCACTCCTGTGGAAGAGGCACCCATTTCATTGCCCCTGAGAAATCTCAGAGAGAGAAGATAATGAAGACAGATCACCAGGGTGGAAAATCTTTATCTACAACATGGGCACTAACTCATAACCTCACGACATTCTTTCCAACCATTTAGGAAGGAGAAATACAGAAAATTCATCTGTAAGTATAAACAAATGATAGATGTGAGGTGGAACATACACTGCAGTTTGTAAGAATTAAAAGGCTAAGATGTTTAAAGATCATGGGAGCATATTAGGTGCATGTGTTAGTTACTTTTCCCTCGTTGCTGAGACAAAATACCCAACACCCAAAGTTAAAGGGGAAAAGGTTTATTTGGCTCACAATTCATAGAGGTTTCAGTCCACGATCAACTGGCTCCAAGGCAGCGATGGCAAACAGGCCTCGCAGAGGAGAAACAAGATGGTGCGCACAAGGTAGCAAAGGTAACAAGGGAGCTTAAGAGTCTTTCTGTCCCTTTTCTCCCATCCGGACTACCAGGATTAAGGCGGAGCCAAACTAATCACTCACGTGTAGTGGTTTAGTAATCACACGTCCTGAATTCCAGTATCGCACATGCCAGGTTTAGCTACCTTCGAAAAAGACTGCAGGAGGCTTTGAGGGGACATCGAGATACAAGCCACAACTGTGTGTTTCATAGAACTTTGTCTACACACAATTTAGTTTATTGTGGTGTGCTCACATTAGAGCCAATAAACTGTGATCCTCATTTTGAAAAATTGTAATAGCTGCCACATTTAAAATAGCTATTACATTAAAATCTCAGTAAATAGGGAGGGATCGAGGGGTGGAAGGGAAGGAAGGGGAACAGGAGAAAACAAGAACCAAGATACATCATTACAGAAACAAATTCCCACTGGTGAGTGCGACCATAATGTATACCTAAATGAACCAATAAACTTAATGAAGAAAAAAGTCTTAAGCATATAAAGAAATATCCTTAAATTGACAAATGCTTTTAAGATATATGTGCCAAAATCAATAACTAGGAGAATACAACCACCACCGCTTGCTCCGGCATTGGACTTCACGATAATATAATAATTTTAACGATTAGAGAGTATTAAATAGAAACATAATTTTAAAATGAAAAACTCATCTCAGCTTCATATTCCTAAGCACACTCTAGCCAGTACATTTTTTTTTTGGTACCGGGATCGAACTCGGTTTGCACTTGCGAGGCGGGTGCCAGAACCACTGAGGTAAACCCCCGGCGCCCCAGCCAGTACCTTTGATCTCTCCTCTGAGTTCAGGGCCCTGCCTGGTCCTGAATCCTGCATGAGGCTCCTTCTTCGACAGAGCCTCACACCTGAAACGTACACAGGTCCAGCATCCCGCGTCCCTTCATTCCCTCTGAATACAAGCAAACAGATTTATATTGAATGAGTTGGTTTCTTTCATGAAGCTACATTAATTTTTCACTTGTTTGGTTTTCTGTATGTATGCTTATGTGTTTTTTTCCATGTGCATCAAGTATCCATACGTCAAGAATCAGGCTGTTAGAACTTCAAGAGTAGAAACAACATGTTCTGCTTCTTTTAAATCTCTCCCACAGTACTAAGGATTGTTAGTTGGATAAATCAGCGATTAAAGTTAGGAAATAAAGTACTAAGAGGATTAATTATAGAGGTAGGGAAGATGAGTGATTTAAAGACTTTAGAGACATATGAAATCTAACAATGCACAAATGGTGACAAGATATTTTATATTAATTTGTTCCAGAAGTAAAGAAAGAGAAATTTTAAAAAGAGAGAGAGAAACAAGGATCCCACACCAAAAACAAAACAGAACAAAAGCACTGGGAATTAAGCTCTGACTAAAAACAAAATTGCTGGATTCCATGTTTATTCCTGGGACAGCTACAATTTTCAATACAGATTTCTAAAAGCTAATTGGCATAGCTATGAAGGCTGTGGTTACTGGTTTTATGTACCTACAAAATCTTCATAACCCCTGGTAAGATACTCACACCTGCCAGACCATTGCAACCCCCCATGATGACTATTTAAAACTGCAGCAGCATGTCCAGAGCTCTTTCCAGAAACCAATATGTCTAGTATTGACACATGTGCCTGCAAGCCAATGTGGGAGCCACCACTGCCTTCAGAGTCCTCTCCCTGGAATCCCATCCTCTCTTCCACAGTCTCTATTCCTGGTTGGTTGTTCATCTTCACCCACCACTCAGTCTGCCCTGTCAGGATGAGAGCTGGGTATGGTCCCCCTCCACACACATAAGTAGTAGGTGGAACGATAGACCAGATAGATGATAGATAGATAGATAGATAGATAGATAGATAGATAGATAGACAGACAGGTGATGCAATATGTATGGTTCAGTTCCTCAGCCGTATGTAGCTTCTCTGAAAACGTTCTGTCTCCAGCAGCTGTTGACATTCCATTAGCTCTCTCTGACTCTTTCCTGTGTTTTCCTCTTTCCACAGATGACACCTACCCTTGACCTTGCTGAGCAAGCACATGACCTGAGGCTTAGCTATACAAGGTTGTTCATGGTGGCATCTTTTCAACTGCTTGGATTCTAACTCAAGTTGTAAGATTCTTGTTCAAAGAACAAATAATTATACCCAGGAAAAAGAAGTCTTTGGAGAAAACATTCCTGCTTAAGTAACTGCAGTTTTCCAGAGTTGAAAGCTGCTTCATGGTTATTGTTATGTTTTAATATTTTATTTTTAAAAATAACTTGAAAGGGACAGGTTATCTAATTAGATCCTTAGGTAGTAGGAAATGAAGCAAATAAAAGAAACCCACTGTGAGCTTTCTGGGCCCAGAGCTTACAGTGGGAGACTACATCCATTCAATAGCATTTTATAGAAGGCGATCACTTCTGATCCTTGTGTTTAACAGAAACTTTCCCTCTGAGGTCTAAAATGTCTTCTGGTATTATATTCTTCCCATTCTCTCCTTTTGAGCTCCAGGGTTTTGCCTTCTAAAAGAAGGTAAAAGAGGATACTGGATCACAATTTTCTTCCTTATTGGCCATCCCTTCTTAATTCTAACCAAGTGTACCGCCTCTCTTCTTCAGTCACCACGCTCATCACCATACCCTCAACTTCATGACCAAGATCTATGACTTTGGCCTGCTTTCAGTCCCTTCACTTCTTTCCTCCCCTTAATGATTTGTGTTCATACTTTTCTAAAGGAGTGTCTCAAAGATGAGAGTCCTACTTCTTAACGTCTAGTGCCCCTCCCATTGGACTAATTTGCAACTGACATGGAGGATCAACCTGTCCTTCTTGAAACTTGCTCCTCACTTAGTTACTATCGTCCAGGCAGGGTACACTTCCTTCCTGGTCTCCCCATCTCAGACCTTGACTCTGATTGCTCTTGCTCTGCCTCCCCTCAAAGTTCTCTCCACTGTTCTCTTCTAACTTGCTGAGTTACTCCACAGTGATGTCAAATCACATTTCTCAGCTCCTTTCCTATTGCAGACATGCATTCCTAACTCTTCATAGGCAACTTCTATCTCAAAATCCAACCCACCACGGTACCAAGCACATGACCGGTGCTTAATAAATATTAGCTAAGTTGAATTGAGTATGAACACTATGCTAAATATATTAAATACCCTTTAAGTATGTAAGTGTGGGCTGGGAACAATGGCAGGTACAAAGATAGAAACATACATCTTTGTGAGCTGCAGAAAGAATGACTGTGTGAGATTAACAAGAGAATGAGGTCACATACACTGCATTGATCTATAGAGTCCCTAAAAGGGCAAATTCTTGAGGAAGAATAAGGGAAAATGGGATAAAATTGTACTCCTACATTCATGTTGATTCTGGGTAGACCCTTTTATAAAAATACAACCTTGGAATGTACACAGATGATCTTAAGGAAAGTAGTAAATGATTCTTGAAGAGAAAACTAAGATAGACAGTAGAGAAGCCAATCGTACTCCACAGGCCGAATCCAACTTGCTGACTGTGTGAATAGAATCTTATCATAGTGCCTACGGTTGCTTTTGTGTTACAACAGCAGAACAGCTGTGGCCAAGATGACGTGACTCACAAACTTCAAAATATTTATCATCTGACCATTTAAGAAAAATTTGCCAGGAGCTGAAGATTTAGCTCAGCGGCACCACGTTTGCCTCACAGGGGCAAGGTCCTGAGTTCCATCCCCTGTACTGGAAAAAAAAAATTGCCAACCCCTCCCTGTGAAGTGTGACAATCCCAATCTATAGTATTATAGATACTACCTGTAGTGCTTTAAAAGAAGCTATTTCTAAACCCTACCCCAGATCTACTAATTAGAATTTCCAGGGGGAGCCACCTGGAACTCAGGACTTTCAATGGATGCCACAGCTGGTCCTTAAGCGCAGGTAAGTTTGGGAAACTAGCAGAATTTTTTTAAAATCTTAATTTTTAAAATCTTACACCTTTTGATATACATCTCAGCTCTACCATTTCTAATTCTGTTACTTTTTGGTACCTCTCTGAGCTTCAGTTTTCTTATGATAAAGTGGGGGAAACAAATGTGCCTTCCACGTTATGTTGTTGGGAGGATTCAATGATCAGAATCAGTGTTTTATTATCACCATCACTGATGCTTCCTTCTCTTCCTGTTTTTCCCCGTATCCTATCACCTCCCATCTGATCTACCTGCTTAGAAAATTTTGGGTGCAATTGTGTTTGAAAATGGTGAGTTAGTTTACCTTTACTTCATAAATCTTGAGTTCTATCTTCTGTCTTTTTTTGTTAGTTTAAAAATATTCAGCAGATAAATCTTTAAATGATTTACAGCATGTTTTATTTGAGGAGTACAAAGTGCTATACAAACAAGAGAGGATGATGGAGGAGATGGAGAAGGCAAATGGACCTGCCCCAAACCACACAGCAAGTCCAGGAGCAGATGTACAATGCCCGATTCCCAGCCCAACACCTGAACTCAAATACAAACACACCTTTCCAGATACGTCTCATTATCATTTATTCATTACCCTTTTGCAGATGGGATGCAACAAGCCCATCGGCCAAAAACCTTTTATGGGCCCACAAAATGCTCCCAAGCCCCATCCCACCCCCACCCTTTCCCAGCACTACCTCCCAAAATACTCTGGGTCACTCTGCCCCTGTCACTCTCGGAGCACTTCAGGGGGCTCCAGCTGCCTCTCAATCAGATTTAAGTTTCACTTCACAGGCTTTAAATTCCACTCTCTCTTCCATTTCATGGCTAGAATCCCTCACTTCATTCATTTATATCTCACTTTGCGGTATTCACCCCAGACAAGGAAACCTATACAAAACCCAGCCATTCCTCTTGGATCTTAAAAGTCCATTATAAGGAGAAAAACACCCTGAGCAAGGGAGCTGATGGCCTTGCCCATATTCTCTTCTGGGAAGATCACATTTAAGAAATCATGTCCCATTCCAGGAAAGACATTCTAAGAGAGGTTTGGAAAAACAGGTGGCCATTCAGAGGAGAGGCCCTGATTTGGTAAGGGGATAAAGAGTTCCATGAGCTTGCAACATGATAGCATCGTTCACACACTGGAAGGACTGTCACATGCAGAAAGGGCTGGGCTAGCTCTGAGTGGTTGGAGACTCAAAATCAAAGCGATGGACTGGTGTTTCAAGGAAGCAGATTGTTGTTCTGTTCAAGGGGAAAGGAGCACAATGAGTCAAGCTGTCCAAAACTGGAATATACTATTTGGAGATGTATGCGATGTGGGTGGGATCGAGTTTGTAAAGGATGTTGCAGTGGCCATATGTATTTCTGATGTGGTGGGATGAGGCGATTGTAGGGTATAGCTAAGTCAAAAACACAGGTGATGGCATCATTCTGTCCTGGCTTGAATTCTGCTCTATCTGCACACATAGCATGGCTCAAACCTCTCCACCTTAGTTTGCTCATAATAACGCCAAACTCATCATGTTAACTGAGGGATTAAATGAACTAATGAACACATGTACAGAACTTAGAAGTTGACATGTATGAGCCTTACATTTGTTTTAAGTATTTTATGAGTTTTATCATATGGTAATTCTAGGAACAACTCCTCTTATTCTCCATATGCATTGAAGCATCTGCTTTTTTCCCCTACAGAACACAGAGCAGCAGCAGGCAGTTAGCTTCTCACAAATGCAGCACCCTCTTTCTCCCTACTGAGGCATGAACAGGAAGTCTGGGCCACTGGAGACAGGAGAGTCTCAGAGCAGGCTGGGCTCCTAGAACCTGCAGAGAGAGGGAAGAGAGAGTTCCTGGCTCTTTTCTTCTCATGGCTTCTCGCTCTGGCTGACATTTCAGAGAAACAGCTTCTAGAAACACAGGAGCCATAAATCAGCCAAAGGGAAGAAAACAAATTACAAGAGCAAAACATTGGATTTGGTTTTAATTTGCACCTAGCACATGGATGGCACTCCAAAACAATATTACAGCCACAGTGGAAACCAGCGTGGACTTGTGGACCAGGAGCTGAAAGAAATAAGACAGAGCCTTGAAGAAATCAGATTGTGGGTGAAAAGGAATTTCAGTAAATTATTAAAAAGCATTCACTAATGTGACGATCAGTCATCTATGTGTAGTGCAGTGGGTGATTGCTTGCTTCGATGAATTCTCTCTCCGATGCACAGATCTGCTTGTGTGCCTCCCCTTCTTCCCTTCGTTAAAACCTCCTGGGTCTCCCCACTGCTTATAGCACCAAGGCCAATTCTCCCAGGAGAAATTTCTCTTTTTTATTTTTATTTTTATATATATATAAGGTGTACCACATGATGTTCTAATACTCATACACAAGGGGAAATGAATACCACTGTCAAATTAACATTTTTCACCATCCATTTTTTTTCATGTGTGGTGAGAGCAGCTAAAATCTACTCTCTTAGCAAATATTCAGCACATAATACAATGTTAATGAAATTCTGTGCTTTGGGTCACTAGACTACCTACCTGCAAATCTGTCTCCTTTGATTCACTTCTCATTTCTCCCCTCTTTCCACTTCCATTGGAAACCTCTGTTTTACCTCTACTTCCTGACATTTCTTTTAGATTCTGCATATAAGTTTGAAGGATGTCTTTTTCCTATATCTGCTTTATTTACTTAGCATAATGGTCTCCAGTTTTTTCCATGTTGTTCCAAATAGCAACATCCCCTTCTTTAAGACCGAATAATTTTTCACATTATATGATCTCTCTCTTTCTCAAGTGTGTGTGCTTGAGATTGGACTCAAGGCCTCATGGAAGCTGAGCATGCATTCTACTGCTGAGCTACACCTCTGGGTCCTATATATAATTTCATTATTCGTCTGTCTATCAGTGGATACTTAAGCTGATTTCATATCTTGGCTAGTGTGAACTATGCTGCTGTGAACATAGGAGCCTAGAAATCTCTGAGATGTTTATTGCATTTACTTTGAGTGGGTATTTCTGGGTTATTTAGTGGAACTTTAAAAATCCTACCTAACTTCTTATACTCTGGACTTTGGATAGTCATAGGGAACTTTCACCATTGCTAGGAAAACCATGACCTTTACACTGTGGCCATCACTCTCTTTTCACTGGCTAACGTACCCCACCCAACCAATTACCCAGCCTTCCTTGACCCCAGACAGGCTGTGATCCCCTTCTCTGCTCATTCTCTAGCCCTTCGGTACTTATGCATTAGACTACAATTATTTTCCTTGCCAGTCTCACCCACTAGACCAAGAGCCCTAACCACAGGAGCTCTGACTTATTTTTCTGTACATCCCCAGCATTTAAAATCACTTATGACAGACAGGAAGTTATCAATATTTTTGTTGAATTGATAAAGAAGTAAAGGAAGGAAAGAATAAATCTAAACAGGCCAGGATTCTATTGGCACAGTTGAAACCTGAATCAATTTCAGAATCTATAGATTCTTTTCAGTGGGTTTCAGTCTAAGCTATGCCTGGCATCCACACATATTTTTAAAGCTACTTTAATGAGAGAAGCACATCTCACCCCCTTCAATGGGGAGACCCTCCCTCTAATCCCCCTGCAACAGCCTTTAATTTGCTGGTATTCTTTTCTCTGCCTCTGTAGAACTGAAATTATTTTTGCCTGTGGCTTAGTGGGTTTTGCCCCTGTTGTTTATATTTATTTGTGTTTGTCCTGTCTTCTTCATTACCCTGTAAGTCTCTACCTACAAGCCTTGACTTCCTTTGTAACTCACCCCAGTATAAAATGTATACATGGTTGACTGACTGCCATATTAGTGAATAATGTTTGATAATTTCATTGAAATTCCCTTTTACCCATGGACTGATTTCTTTAGGGTTTAGCCTAACTTCTGTCAGCTCCAGGTCCACAGGCCCATGTTGATTTGCATTATAGCTGAATTAATGCTTTTGAATGCTATCCATGTGCTAGGTGCTGTTTAGAACTAAATAAAATGTCTTGCCCTAGTGATTTGTTTTCTTTCAACTTGGCAGATTTGTGACCCCTGTGTTTCTAGGAGCTGAAATTGTCAAGACTCTTTTAATGCACCTCTTTGTTCGGGCAATAGCATGCCTGGTGGCTTTGAGAATAGCTGTCGTTTTGAGAATAGCATTTGTAGACACAACTGCTGCTGAAAAGGGAAACTCCACACATGGACTATTTCACTGGGAACAAGGCAGCAAAAAGAGCCATTATTGTTCTCCATTAAAGGCAATGAACGAAGCCTACTGTATTAATTTGATTCTGAACATGATGCAGCATTTTGATCTAAATCTGGACACAACTGTATCGATATTGTCCATGTCAGAGTAGTTCTGAGCCCAATCAGTGTCTGTGATCACCCCCCAAGGCACCTGGTATGGAAAATATCTGGCCCCTGCTTCAGTGAACTTCCAAGATGGCTTAGAGCCAACAGCGCTAGCCACAGCGCAAAACTCCTCAGGTCCTTCTTACCCTCTGGAGTGTTGTCAGCTCAGGCAATGTCAGCACTGTAAAAACCTCAGACAGCTAGAATCCAAAAGAACCAGAGGCTTGGGATACTTCTTTGAAACTTGGATTTGTGCCATTACACTTTAGCAAGAGTTGGAGACTGAGAGGGTACATCTGTCCCCTTCTGGCTGGTGACACAGTTTGTCCAAGCACATGTGTGTGCATCAGTGTTCTTTCCACTGACAGTTGGGCATTAAGACATTTGTCACTTGTATGACACTGAGTCTTCTGGCTCAGATGAATGTGCCAAATCCCTCCTCACATGACACATTAGCATGAAGTGCAGCTGTCTCTCTCCATTTCCAGAGCAAGTTCATGTCTGTTGTGCCATTCTAGAGCAGCCCATTCCCAAAACTAAGTGCCAGGGAAAGACATGTGCCTTCCTTAAAAATAGAAGAAGTGGAAAGAACCTCAGATTCACACTGAATTCAAGTTGTTTACCACCCTCGACAGGAAAAATGTCCTGGTGGAGAAATCTCACTATGGAGGCCAAGAAAAGTAAAAAAAATAATTATTTAGAAAAGCAAATGCAAACAGATTCAAAGAAGCAATGACCAAAAAAGGTTTTAAAGGAGAAAGAAATTTTAAAACAGCATATTTCAAAGTGGTAAATACCAAACTGTCATTTATAAGTCTCCTGAAAATTAATCCCAAAGGAAATAAAAGGGGAAAGGGAGGAATTTGTTGACTGAGGAAAAAATGAAAATGAAAGACAATTCAGGAGATGTTCCAGGGGTAAAAAAAAGTCAGAGAATCTTTACATCCTTGTTAATTTGAAGCAAAAATGTCTCACATCATTTCAATTTGCATTTATTTGATCACTAGTAAAATCAAACACTTTTCTGTGTATTTTCTAACCAATCTATTTTATCTTTACAAATTGTTTAATGAATGACAAATGGTCAATTTTCTATGTATTTTCTCATCAATTTATTTGAGCTCTCTATAAAAAGATTGCTGTATTTCCTGTGCCTGGGAAATCTCCACTTAATGGCACAGTCATAAGCCATATTCATATATAATCTTATTACTTATTTACTTATAAATGTATATATAATGGCGATTCAGATCCACTTTGCATACGTGTCATAAATTAAGCATAGATGCTGTAAGACTATTAGAGAAGAAGGCGACGGGAGAGGGGAGGGTAATGAGTGGGCAGGTAAGATCAAAGTGTGATGTTTGCATCAATATGCCACAGTGAAACCCATTTTCTGTATAATTGATATGTACCCCCCCAAGAAAAAGAAGAGCTGTTCTGAAAACTAAGACTTCAGAGAGGTTTACCATGGATGGCTGTAGGAAATATATAGTAAATGTGTACTTGGCAGTGCACTAGGGCAGTAGTCAGCATGTGGGGATTAGCAAAGATCCTCAGTACAATGCATAGCTGTAGGACATGACAAAATGTAGTTCGTGAGGGCAAGTGTAGTATCAGTAAAAGCCACTGGTGCCTTGCACTTGGGAGTGATGCACAATGTCCAGAAATGGCAGAAGGGTCTGGGAGCCACTGTGTCCACAACCCTATCCTGAATTTTCATTGTTAAGTTTAGAAGAAAACATTGAATACAGAAGCTCCTGCAAGGACCTTGTTATAGTCAGGCTGAGTCACATTCTTAAGTCCTGTTTGATCCATTATGTTATGCATTTAGCCCTACTGTGGTCCAGACTTGATCTGGTGTTGAGGATATATCGATACCGAAGGTGGTCAATGTCGTGGTAGAGCTTGCTACCTAGTAAGAGTGAAACTGACAATGAACCAATAAACAGTCATGACTCATGCAAATGATGGTAAAGGATAGAAAACAGATTTCAGTGATAAAAATGACATGCACAAATACACTCATTTACGCACTCACACATAACAAAAGAAACAGAAAATAAGATGTGAGAGGAAAAGCTCGGAAAGTAATACGCTTTTTCCTGGAGGAGAAGCCGGTGAGAGAAGAACTCCTCAAGAATTTAGAGAAATCATTTTTTTCATTGAAGACATCCAAGATAAAATGATGTATTCCCAAAAAGATAGTGTCTTCAAAGAAGAAGAAGGTTAAAATATTTCTCCTCCAATAGTTTTGTAATAGGGGAAATTATCTTTTATCTAAGATTAATTTCCCAAATGTTAAGAGAAAGACCAATCATTTTTAATTGTCTCCCATTCCAGGGTCTATTTTCTTAAAATTTCTCCTACTATATTCCTTCTTTTTCTCTGATCCCCTCAAAAAAAAAAATATTACAAGCAGCCTCTCAACAGAAAAACCCTTGTTAGAACATCATGTGGTGTGAGGGCTTCTGTTGTAACCTCCCTGGGTCTACAAATCTGGATTTCAATTTGCAGTTGCTTCTATTCAGATATTCTGCTCTAATAATTTTTCAAAAGATTCTTTTAACTTGGAATTCTATTGAGACAATCAGTGATTAGCCAAAATGTAAGGAAGCCACACTGTGAGTAAACAATAGCCAAGGCATATGCATTTATCATGTGGATATTATTAAACACGGCAATGGCAAATAGATGATTCTGGGACTTCCCAACCTACCCTCCCACGGTATTAGAATACACACTGACCTTCCTGTACTCTAAGGGACATTTGTGTAGTGGCAGGTGCATGGAAGGCAAAAAGGGACATGCATACTCATTCCATTTTAAAGATGAGGAAAATGAAATTAAAAGATTGCTTAGCCGAGTATTCTGGAGCTGTTCAGCGTGAGGAACAGATTTCAGATCTAATTCTCAGAGCTCTGGCCTCTAAACAAAATCAATGAGTGAAGGCCCACTTCCAGTTGGCAAGGAGAGTCTCCAGGGCTGAGAGGTGAAAATCTGCTTTAAAAATCCTAAAGCAAAAACCCTTTCAAAATAGTTATGACACACTAATTAAGGTGCTCTGATGTCCCTCCGTGTCAGTCACTTCCACAGCCTCAGACTATTAGTGCCACTTAGCTAGGCTCGGCAGCCCTCGCTCTGAGAAAGGGAGCCATGGTGGCCTTTTCAACAGGCCCAGGCCCAGACGTGCATCTGAGAGATGAAAGAGACCCTTCTGTGCAATGTGTCGAGCACTTGGTGTTTTTATGAAATAGTTGCGAACACGCTTTCCCCACCCATCTCTTCCTTTGCAGCCACATCCAATTCTTTCTCTTCTTAAATCAAGGCCACTTTCCAGAGCTGCTCCCCATCCCAAATTTTATAATTTTCCATGAGTTCTCTGCTGTAATTCAATAGATAACTCATTCCTATTTCGAACATTTAATGTATTTTCTCTCTCCTTTTTTTTTCTGAAAGCAATATACGTGTGTAATTAATAAACAATTTAGTATGTTGAGGAACCTAGGAACTTGGCAAATGTTCTGGGGATATGAAATCTCAAGAAAAGCAGCACATTATAAGAAATAGTAAGTAATTACTTATGTAAGCTTTCTTTTTAAATTCTAAGAACATTAACTACTAATTACCTACTAATTACCAGTACTTCAGCAGGTGTTTGCACTTAACTGTGGGCTAAAGCCCCTGTGAAAAACAAACCCCTTGCAGCCTCTCAGGGTTGGAGCCGAGTCCCACCGGACCCCAGCGTGCCGTGGGTTCACCAGAGCTGGTCAAATGCCAAGGCCTTGGCCGCTTGGCTGCTTGAGGTGCAAAGCCGATTCGTGTGTGCACGCTTTCCTCTCTTCTCCCCAAATGCAGCCATTATCAGCACACGAGATGGCCTGGTCCAATGGCAGCATCCGGGTATCTGGGGCTACACTCAGTGAGGTTGAAGAGGCCTTCATTGGAAATGCATCCAGGCGTGTGTCTCACTTGGGTGCATGCGAAGCAGCCCTCTGGGTCCCACCAGCAAGGTGCACCATCTCCCACCTTCCCACATTTCCCTTTCCAGGAGTTTGCAGCATGGGGGCTTCTCTCCCTGCTTTCTAGGCCCCTTATTTCTAGGAAAATCATCTCCAAGATCCCTTCCAGCTAGAAAAGTGGGGGGCCCTCTGATTCTGCACTTCCTAGAGTTCCAGGAGTTGAAGCAAAGGGCCATCCACTGAAGACCTGAGACTGTCCTGTGTTGCTTTGGGAAGTCCCCAACTGGAGGGTGCTGTTTCTCAGTCATGGACTGGGTGTTTTAGTAGAGTTAATAGCTCCTTCTTCAAGACACCTCAGTCACACTGGCATGGCCCATGCTCTTTGGAGACAGGGTGCAGAAACCAAAAGGTGAAGTCTGACAGTACAATCTCACCTAAAGTCTACCAGAGACCTCGGCTCTGCCAGGTCCACATCCCAAAGCAGTCTCTGCCTCACATTTGAGTTCACTGTGAGTTTCCTGCTACAGCCACATGAATCACCTCCACTGGTGGCTTCAAACAGCAGACATGTACTCGCTCACGGTTTGGGGTGCCAGGTGTCCACAATCCAGGTGTCAGCAGGGTGTGTTCCCTCCAGAGGCTCCAGGAGAGACTTTGCTCCTTGCCTCTTCCTCTTCTGCCTGTCAACTGTCACCAGCGTATCCCTTACAGGACACTTGCCATTAGATTTAGGGTCCACACATATAATCCAGGATCCAGGTCCTTAATTACATGTGCAAAAGACACTTTCTCCAAATACGATCATTTTCACAGATCTCAGAGATCTAGATATGGACAATTCTTTGGGGTGCTACCATTAAACCCATTATGGTCCTCTAAATATTCTCTCATCTATTAACTTCAATATCTCAGGCACTGATTGAGGGGAGCAATAATTCTATGAACAAGACAGATTAGTCCTTGCCCTCATAGAGCTTATGTGTTATGATAGCTCCCCACTCCCATTTATTTTTCTATTCATTTCATCTACACACATTCCCTTCTAATCTATGCTATGCCATTGATATTCAAAGCACATAACTCTTAGGAAAATCTAGTTAAATCATAGCATGTGTGCAGGTTGGGGAAACAAGGGACATGCATGAAAAGTTTCTTTTCAAGTTTTCAGGAGAACAAGAGAAAGGCATAGATGTGCAAATTTTATAAATTCATTTTACAATGTAATTGAAATGCCAAAAGATTGAAGAATTCAATGTTGATGAAGAAACGGATATTAGTGCAATAGAGAACAGTTCTGTCTTTGTCAGCTGGCCATCTTTTATGTCACAGGCTGTCATACTCTATTGCATTTCAACTGACTAAATTCCCCCCATTCATTAAAACTGAATATGAGTTCATGTATTTTACTTGCCCAGCATTCAAGTGTTCCTGTTACCGAGAACTATTATCTAACGATATATCCCTCCATTCTGGGGGATTTCCAGGTAAGGGAACGAGTGGGTGTGAGGAAAAATGGGACAGCCATTACTGAGGACAAGTGTTGGAAAACGCTGTGTATGACAATGTGCATTACTCAGAGATGAGGAAAACAAGGCCTGCAACTTTTAGTGAGGAACTGGGCACCACAATGGCCAGGAAGAAGTTGGAGGGCAGACTGGACTCCAACAAATGGACACAGTACCTCTAATGGAGAGTTACTTTCCCATCAGAGGTAATGACCAGAGGTAATCAGAGGAAGGGACCATAAATTAGTTATGTGCTGCATGTCTGAGGGCTACCTCAACTAAAGTATACACTTAAAATTTGTTGGGTCTTAGTGGGGCAGGAGGATGGTTCTTGGTGACAATCATGCCGTGTGCATGTAGGGAGGGAGTGCTTGCGAGGGGTTGTTTTGTTTTTAGCCTAGATCCCTACCCGAATGAAGTGCACTTACAGGTGCGATGAAAGGAGTCTTACAGATAAAACCAAAGTTGGTCTCATATGAAAAAGCAAATGTTGTTATTCTGCAGTCATATCTGTGTGATTACGGGTTTTTAAAAGAGCCGTGGTCAGAAAAGTGGATTCTTGAAAGAACTAATTAGCACTTGGCTCTCCAACGCAGTTGCAAAGCCATTTGGATTTCACTTGGATTGTACCAAATAACATGCTGGAGGAGTGGAGGCTGCCTCTTACCACTTTTCAGAAAGATTGCCTAGACTTTTCAACTGCAGACCTGACGACGACACGGTCCTTTCTTGGCCAGGCGGGTGTGTGGCGTATGTGTGATCAGAATTCCACAGCAACGTCTCCAGCTTTCATCAATTACCCATGGTAGGCAATATAGAAACAATAACAATAAACAATACCTTGGGAAGTTATGAAAATGTGGGGAACTGGCAGAGAACATCGAAATCTCTAGAACTTGTGCAAACACCCGGTCACAGAGGAAAAGGCCACTTACCCTTCGCTGGAGTTACAAATACAAGCACTCAAGACTCAGGAAAGGGAAGGAGGCTTGTTTTTTCCTTAGCAGATTCGGATTGTGTTTTAAGAAAGGTAGTTTCTGCATGCTTTTCCCTGGTTAATCATGCTATCTTGCTTCACTCTGAAGGTATCTACATTTCAAAGTGTCAGGAGAAAGGCTCACCAAATCCAGGGTGCAGTCCTGTCCCTGATCACCAGTGGGACATGAATAAATGTTCCTCCATAGTCAAAGCCTTGAGTGCCTTCCCCTCCTCCTCCTCCTCCTCCTCCTCCTCCCCCTCCCCCCTTCCTCATCCTCCTCTTCCTCCTCTTCCTCCTCCTCTTCTTCCTCCTTTTCTGCCTCCTCCTCTTCCTCCTCCTCCTCTTCCTCCTTTAAGCATTCTCACTTTGGGGCACTGTGTTAACAAAATGAACCAAACCTTTAAAATCAAGAAATCTTGCTCACCCTAATCTGGATTTTCATTATCCTTTTTAAAAATTCTGAAGATCTAGCCCCCTGAGCTGAAATTCCCATAGAGCCACAATCAGTATGGCCATATGGCAGGTCTCCTCCTAAAAACAAGCACACTCAGCTGCTGCTCCCCTCGGCCCGCACTTCGCTAGTGAACATTCTCTGCCTGGCCTCAGAGCTTGGAAGTTCTCAGTCTGCAGAGACTCAATGGCCCTCAGAGGCCTCACAAAACCCCCGTTTCAGACCCCTTTGGGGTGTCTCAATTCTCCCTGCCCGGAGTTCTAACTCCTGCTTGGCCACACTGAAGCCCAGCGAACTCTCCCTCCTGTGCTTACCTAAGACAGCTGGCCCACACCAATGCCCTTAGAGATCTTCTCGCCCTCAAACCTTGCTGTCCAAATAATATTCTGCTGGGAATTCCAGTGTGCTGAACACACCAAGAAGAGCTGTCCTGTTGGAATCTGCAGGAGTGGCACCTGCTCACCGCTAGGGTCCCCTTAAACACTGAACGCAAGCCTACAAACAGCCCCTGAAGGACCTTGTGCCCCCCAGGACCTCAGAACACTGGCTTACATCTTAAAAATATTAGCTCTCTGTTATTTTATATATTCTGTTCTTTTAAGTAGATTATTCCTTGAAAAAAATCTATGTCTCCTGCTTATATTTCACAATACACATTTGTATATGCAGCATGTGGAATAAACGATTATTGGTTTACTCTCTGCCATGTGTTGAGATAGTTATGACTCCCTAGAAAGGGAAACTGGACATTCTCTTCCCAGTAGAAGCTACTGCTGACTCTCGGTGCCCAAAGAGGGACGTTAAGAGCTTCCAAGACAAGAAGGGTGCACCACCTTGGTCATTCGTGGACAGAGCAGCCTCTGGGCCCATCTTTCACACTGAGACCCAGCACCGTCCAGTCAGTGTAAAATAAGGGCAGTGAGCACGAGAACAATAAATACATCACTGTGCTGGTGATGTGCTATTTCCTGATCTGATTGTTGCTTCTGTGGATCTCTCAGTTTGTGAAAATTCACTGAGCTCTACACTTAAGATTTGTGCAATTTTCTGTAAATATGTTTTATACAATAAAAAGTGAAAAAGAAAAGAAAGGAGAAGCAATTGAGTATGAATCTTTATTCAGTGTTTCCTGGATGCAGACACATCTGTCCCAGCCTAGTCCTCTCATTATTCAGGGCAGGGACTGGGTTTATTTACATGCATTTCATTGTTGTCTAATGCAGGGCCTGGCATGAAGGAAGGGGGCAGCATGTTCTTACAGAATAAATGAACTTGGCCTTGGCACAGCTCCGTGCAGGGAGAATTAGCATGCTCCCTTCTCCACGCATCTCATTATAACCTAGGCATCCACGCAACCGGTTCCCGACAGCTGGTTCTCCTTAGCACTTGTCTCCTTTCCGAGGAACAGACAGATGAGACAGAGCTCTATCCTAACCCTGTCCTTTCATACAGCTTTGCCCTGGGCGCAACAGGGCTTGGCCAGACGCTGTGCCAGGAGTAAGGCACTGAGACACACACAACTGTTTCTCAGGGAAAATAATTATGGAAACAAGTTGCTACAGCCACGCATGAGGCAGGAGGTCTGTCTGTGTCTGCCACAGGACCTATGAACAAAACACCACCAGAACAACTCTTGAATCTATCCAGAGAGGTCTAGGAAATTTTGACAAAGGAGATGACATTGGGCTGGGTAGGGGCTCACCACGTGATGATCTAGCAGTTTCTGTCGACCACCATTTGTGTTGTTATAGGTTCCTTACCAAAAATGCTTCCTTCGACTTTTCCAGAGTAACAGGCTGAATTAGCCAGATTTCCCATTGCTGAACACAACACCCAACACCCACAGTTTAAAGGAGGAAAGTTTTAATTTAGCTCATAATTTTAGGAGATTCAGTCCATGGTCACCCGAATCCAAAGAAGAAACATGATGGTGGAAAGGCTTGGTGGAACAAAGATGTTCAGTTCATAGCAGCCAGGAACTACAGCAGGGTTAACAGTGCCAGAGAGGACGGGGTGAGGGACCAGACAGAGTACACAAAGGCACACATCCATGGCCCACCCAGACACGCCCAGAAGTGTGCTCCACCAAGCTCCTGGGTGGCTCCCAATCCAATCAGCTGACACACTGAAGCACAAGTAACCTTCACAAAGACAAAGTTTCTGGCTTTTCCCCAAATCTAGCTCAGAACTCAATCATAATCGTTTGAAAATTTTTCAGCCTTTCTAACTTCTGATGGGTAAACAAGTATGACAAAATTATATTCCCTTTTGTCATTCTTGCGAAGGCATAATTTCAAACAGATGGGTACTCTACTATTTCATCAATAGACACGCAAATGAAAGGTACACAGAATAACAGCCTCCCAAAGAGATCACTAAAACCTGTGACCCTGCTAATGAAGCATACTTGAAGGAGGACTTTGCAGATGGCATCCAGTTTATAGACCTTAAGATAGGGAAATGATCTGGGAGGGTCCATTGTAATCGCAGAGGCCTCAAAAAGTGGGAGAGGAAGGCAGAAGAGTGAGAGAGAGATGACAGAAGACAAGAGAAAACTAAAGTGTGAGACTCACTTCAACCTCCCATTTCTGGCCCTGAGGCTACAGGAAGAAAGTCAGGAGCTAAGGGGTACAGGCAGTTTCTATAAGACAGAGATGACCCTCCATTGACAGTCAGCAAAAAGGGGGGAATCTCGGTCTTACAACCAAAAAGGAACCAAATTCTGTCAATAGTGTGAATGAGAAAGAAGACAGATTCTTCCCAGAGCCTCGAAGCAGGAATGCAGAGTGGCTGATGCCTTGCTTTCAGCCATGCTAGACACCTGTGCCGGACTTTTGATGTACAGAACTGCAGGGTAATAAATCCGGTGTTCCTTTGTTTGGTGGTACTTGGGATTAAACCCAGGCCCTTGGCACTAAGCTACATCCCCAGCCCTATTTATTTATTGTTTTTATTTTGAAACAAGCTCTTGCTAAGTCACCAAGTTTCCAGGTTGGGTTTGAACTTGGGTTCAATCTTCCTGCTTCAGCCTCTAAGAATGCCGAGATTATAGGAATGCACCATCATGCCCAGCCATTAAATTTGCATTGTTTTAAGCGTAATTTGTTACAGAAGCGATAGAAGCTAATATCAAAGGGAAGTCTCGTATCCAGTTGGCGTCAAAGATGGTCTGTTGGCTCTGACTCTTTGCCTCGGTATGATTTTAGTTGAACCCTGCACCCTCTGGTCTTCACATTCTATAACTCTAAACAGGTCTAAGGACATCTACCTGTTACCTGAGGCCACGTGATTACATCAGATCAGGCCTAGGAAAGCACCAAGCAAGATGCTAGGGATATGATGGGGCTCTGTAAATGTTTAGAAGAAAACTAAAATCCCTACATCATTTTGGTGATTGAAGAAAAAAAAAGTCTCAATTGCTTCGTACAATTGTTGACACCCATTTCTTAAAAATCTTCATCAGTCCAGTCCTGGGTGAGATTTTTCTCTTTCTGCCTCTCTGTAGTTGTTTCTATGAAGCTCAGCAAGGGCTGAGCAGGATTTACATTATGGAAGAGTAGAGGGCAGGTGAGTGCTGGGAGGCCTTCCATTCTCCGAAACTCAGGCCCTAACAATGGTTGTGATGAGGTTTCCAGCACCATGATGTTTTTGTCAGAAACGGAACCCAGAGACCACACACTGAGCTACATCCCTGGCTCCTTTTAAAGTTTTGTTTTGTTTTGCTTTGCTTTGCTTTGAGACAAGGTCTCTCCAAGTTACTAAGTTGCCCAGGCTGGGCTTGAACTTGTGGGCCTCCTGCCTCAGCCTCCCAGAGTGTCGGGATCACAGGCGTGCCCCACTGTGCCTGTCTGGACTCATTCAGCAAACACCATGTGCCAGAATCTCCCATCTTTAGAAAACCATCTTTCCTCCCATTTCTTTTCTTCTGAAAAGAGCTTCTGCCTCAATCCCTGCCCTCACACTGGCTTCTCCATCCATCCCATGGGCACTGGTCCCACCTCTTTTCTTGATACCTTTCTGCCGCCCAGGCCTGCCCCTCAGGGTGTGACAAGGTGCTGCACCGCTCACATTTGTTTTGAAGTCATCGCCTCGTGTTTCTGACAATGCAGTCCTTCTCCTTGCTGACCTCTCCTTTGAGAGCGCTGCCTCCTTGCACAACCTCAACATGCCAGGGCACCCCAAGGCTTAGGCCTGAGGGTGGCTTCATTCCCTCCTAAGGCTCTAAGCACCCTAAGCTGATTTCCGAGCTCATCTCTAGTTGTGCCTTTGGCATTGACTTCCAGACATCACTCGGTTCCCTACAGCCATGAGCAAAGCTAACACGGCCAGTTCTGGAGCCCAGCCCTAATCTGCTTCTTGTCCATGAATCCCTGTCCCCAGGACGTGACCCAGCCCCTCATCAGTTGCTCAAGCCAAAAGTCTAGAAGTAATTTCTGTCTTTCTTTCTTTTAACACCACATCTCACCCAGCAGCAAGTCCCTTCAGCCTAATTCCAAGACACCGTTCCTATTTGCCCACCTGCCCAGCCTGGCCTCCATTCTCCCCACACCTGGGCCACTGCAACAGCCCCCAGACAGGGTTCCCAGACTCCTTCTTGCCCCACCTCAATCCTTCCACATTTTTTATAAGGAAGATAGTCATGTTCTTTTAAAACTCGAAGCTAGGTCATTGTATTCCTCTGTCCAACCTTCCAGTGCCTTCACATTGCTTTAAAATGAAATTGAAACTTTTTACTGGGCTGTGCCTGAGTCTGTGCCATTCTGCCCCTGCCCCGCCTTTTATCTTGGCTGGGGTCACTCCAGGCCTGCAGGCTTCTTCCGGCCCCTTTGTCTCTCCACGATCAGCTTTGATTTAGGGACCTAGCACATGTGACCCCTCCACCTGGAGCTCTTCCCCTATGTGCTGCTTTGCAACTGAATTCCTTTCATCATCCCTCAGTTCAAATTTCCCCTCTGCCAGACTCCCCAGTACCCTTCTCACATAACTTTTACTCCACAGCATTTATCACAGTGACTTACTCATTTCTTGAATCGCCTACTGGCTTATAAAAATGTGAGAAAGCGAAGGAAGAAAAGTGATTGGTTATACTCAACTCAGTGAATTGCTTGACGTGCAGAAAGTGGTAAAATGGGCTTCCAAGGTCAAGTTATAGAAAGACTCACAGCATCCTCCTTGGTCCTCTGGGACACTCACCTTGCTGACAAAGCCAAGCTGCGGGGAGACACAGGAGACCTAGGGCACTGTCAGCCTAGTCTAGCCTCCAGCCACCCACCAAAGCCCTCAGCACAAGAGTGGAGCCAGTGTCTTTGCCATGTGATCTCCTTCAAGGCCACACAAGCAAAAGAATCACAGCTGAGACTTCATAGCAAATTGTGAGGTGTAACAGATCAGTTGTGGTTTTCAGCTACTAAATTTTGGGGTCATTTTTCATGCAGCAATTAATATCTAGAATAACAACACAGGCCATGCCTTCTTTATTAGGGTTTATAAATCACAGGCAATCAGCTTATCTGCCTCCCTTTATAGGAAACTCACAAAGAACCTGAATCTCTTTCCTCCTAGTGTGGACATCCCCAAGGGATCATAAAAATAGAAAAGATGCACCTCTTAGCCCCCAGAATCACTGCACAGACACCTGCTAATGATCAGCAACTCGGAGTGACCCTTAGAGACCCAAGAGCAATGAACTTGATCGGTCAGTGCCAAACCCAGGGGACTCCCGGATTCAGAGTTCTATCCTCCCACCCCAGGGCTTGTTGCCAGCCCACATGCCACCGCTGCCCTTCCATCCGTGGGGTGAATTCTTTGATAAACAGCACCCTGTGTGACCTGGGCTTTGGAAATAGCCTCAGTTCAGCCTCCCTTTCATGGTTCCGGCTTAGCCACTTCAACTGTTAAACAACTCCTGCCAAACTGCAGGGTTTCCTTGATGTGACAATTACCCGACACTAAGTACTCTTGCACCTACTGGGTTTTCTGCTCCTCTGTTGCCACACCTGAGCATGGGGCTCCTGAGCCAGTGTGAGGGGCCGTGTGGGGTGTTGGTAAGTGCCATGGTCATGGGGAGACTGTGAAGCAGGTTATCAGTCCAGGTAGGGGCTCCCACTTAAAGCTGTGTTGCGTGAACAAGAGGTTCCCCACATGCCCTACTCTTTAAATAGCACTATTTGGTTTTGGAAAGTGTCCATATCTAATTTGGCACTGGTACATTTGCCGTGTCCAGAACTGCCTGGCTCTCTTTGAAACTCCAAAGCCCCTCAGGGATGAACTTTACTCAGTTCAATATTCATTAAGTGATTAAGTGCATCCTGGGGGTGGGGGGTGCTGTAGATACAAAAACAACCCAGACGACAGCGCACTCTTGAAGCACTCACAGTCCAGTGGAAAAGATGGTCATAGGGTGCGTCCTGCAGTAGCCTCTGCCTCCTGGAAGTCCTAGTTCCTAAGAGGACCGAGGCAGCACAGACTCGATGCTTGTCCTGGGGCTTGAGATCACCAGCCTCAGCGTGAAGCCTGCTGCTCACTCCGCATTCCCAAGATGTCTCCACATCTGCATCCAGCACACATCGACAGTCTCCCGGGCCGTATTTCATCACAGGTTTTTTGAGAGTGGAATAAGACATGGTCTGGGAGAGCCATTTTAAAAGTACAACTCTGAGGATGTGAGTGAGAGTCCAGTGTGACCAAGCAGATGGCTAATTTAAACCTGAAAATCCCAGCTCAGCCTTAACCCTTCCCGGCTTCTCCCAATAGCTAGCGAGCACCTTCTTTGATTCACTTAATAACACATGCTCCTGTCATTTTTACTTCCATGCTCCATGTCACCTTTCCCTCCTTCACTACCATTTTCTACTAAAAATATTGTAAGACGCTCAGATGTGGCCAGGCCCCTGCCGAGTGCATACATATGCATGAGGTGGTGCTCTTGCCCCTTGGAGAGCTGATGTCACAACTCTGGGGAAATGGCTAAGTAACCATGACAACGTGGCTCCAGGTTGCATCTTGCTCTGGAGGGCTCTGGGACGGCCAGCCCTCTACACAGGCAGGACAGTGACATTCCCTCAGTGAGGAGTGCTGAGTGTCCATGGATGGCAGCTGGCCAGGAGCGACATGCTCCCTTCCATCTGGCCTCCCCTTGCCCACTCTGGTGACTGGTGAGCAGCCCTCGACTTATCAAGCCAAGCCGAGGACCCCACTTGGGAGCAATGGACGAATTGGGGACAGCACAGGATGCCAGGAAATACAGCCCATAGTCTTGAGGGCTGGGTCAGAAATGTGATCTTTGTCAATTTCCTTCCCATTTTAACCAGGTGCTGCTGACCCTGGGGTACCCATTCGGAAGATTTTAATATTTTAAAATCATTAACTACACCGAGCAAACTCTACAGTGTGGGGAAAGGTAGAAAGAGGACATGTTCTGAAAAAAAAAGCAACCAATATATTGTAAGTACAGGGATGTGAGTTTTTCTTTCCATTCACCTTTATGTCAATAATAATAATTTAGTCACCATGTTACTTCTAAAGTGAATTTTCTCAGATAAAGCTCCCTCACCACTGTATTTTCTAGATCTCTTTTTTTTAAGTGTATGTATGTGTTTAGAGCTCCCATGATGTACTGCTGAGATTTTGGAAGCTTTTGATTCCGTTTCCTCAGCCCCTCCCACTGCCAAAAAATAATAATATAGTGCAAACTCAGCATGTATACATTGTGCCAGTCAATTTCAGTAACATTTCCACTATTAAAAAATAATAATTTAATGGGGCCTCCACGTACGAATGTTACCCTATTGTTCAGAGCTATAATTTCAATAGCATTTTTTTCAAGAAAAAAAAAAAGAAAAGAAACCAAACTCCCTTGCTAACAGGATGTCTATTGAGGGCTTTATTCTAAATGTCGGGCTTAAACAATTCAGGAACGTGTGACAGAAAGAAAGCAAACTACTTCTGCAACAATAAACAATCAAACGGATGGGCAATCGGTGCCAGAGAGCAGGGTGTGGCCTGATACCATCCAGGTGCAGGTGTGACCGCTCCTTGAGACCCCCAGTGGCATGGAGGACCTCTGTCCGCCGTGTCACACTCTGCATTCTAACCTCTCTCCTGAGAGCCACAGAGCAGAGCCAGCGAGCCCACAGCGATAGGCAGACAGCTCTGACGAAGAGGCTTGGTTACCCTTGTAAGTGTCCCCTTTGCCTGTGGGGACACTGGCCTCCCTATCCCCGTCATCCGCCACATGGCCATCTGATCCCTGCCACTCATCAACCATTAGGGACAGCGAGGACCTGACTCCTGGCCACCTGCCAAGGCAACCTCTCCAGGCTCCACACTCACGAATGTCAGGATGGCAGAGCTACTTCCACCACTTTGTAAGAAGGGAGGTTTCCAGACCCACTCACCAGTGAAAGGACAATTCACAAACACGGCAAAGCCACAGTTGCTACGTGGACAAATACTACAAAGGCCATGTTAATGCTCTCAACAGACTAACATACAAGACTACACTCCCCAGTACAGGGTGCTAACCTGGGAGACGGAAGGCAGCCTCAGTTGTCCTGGACACTGTGTTTAGAACCCAAGGATGCTGTGCCAGTTGTCCATAGGCAATGGAAATTCAAAATTAGCCAAATGGTAAGCCTGAGAGCCATTTATCACTTCTTGTCTCTTGAGATACTGCCAAAAGATGGTTTTCCTGACAAAATTGCTGCTGCTGAGTTAGTGTGCCATGTCAACTGCCCACAAGCCTGGGAGGTTAGCCAGATTTCCAGTCTTCAGTCATAGGACTTTTTGACACAGGTAGGACACTAGGCTCCTGATCAAATGCCACACTATCAGCAATTCTGTACACTTTGTGTCAGTCAAGGTTCTTAACTGAAGTGAAATAAGTTGACTCTCACTGACCTAGAAGTAAATATTATTTAAGGCTACCAGGTGGCTCATAGAATGGTAGAAGAAGAAAACAAGACTTGAGGCTGGGCTCCAAACAAGCCTTAAAAAGAAAGTAGGCTTTGCTGGTGCTGGTGCTGTACAGGAGACCTCAGATTTGCCCTCAGGTCTTTTCTGCATGAGGAAGTTGAGCTTACCAGCGCTGATCTACTCCTGTACCAAGACCTCAACTTTGCAGTCACCCTGCCGGTCTCTGCGTGCTTTCTGTCCTTAAATTCATTGCCACATAGCCACAAAACCGCTGCCATTGCTTGAGACACAATCACATGCCAATCCAGAAGAATGAGCTCGTGAGTTTTCCTCTTTTATCTTCGCTGTTTATCAGGAAGCAATAATTTCCCAATAATTTTCACATGGACTATACTTCTCATTGTTCAAATCTGAATTCTTTCACCTAAACTCTCTCAAACTCCAAGTGAGTCCTGAGAAGAGGTCCCGTGGGAAATGGAGTTGGATCACCTCTCAGGGTTGAGCACAATGGCAGCCTTCATATTAGGGTTCTTTTGTGACGCATGCAAAATAAGCATGACCCATGGGGTAAAGACATTGTCTTCTCACATTGATGTGTGTGTGTGTGTGTGTATGTGTGTGCATGTGTGGAGTTAGGGCCTCCTCACTAAGCTACATCTCCAACCCTCTTTAAAATGTTTCTTTATTTTTGAGACATGGTCTTGGTAAGTTGCTAAGTTGCCCAGGCTGGGCTTGAACTTACAGTCCTCCTGCCTCAGCCTTCCAGAGCACTAGGATTACCAGTGTATGCCATTATGCCTGCCCACACTAAATTCTTAGACTTCTTCTCTGGTGCTAGTTCTGCTCCTAACCATAATAAGGACTCCAGCAAGCTGACTTTCTTCATGACACAGGTTGCCTGTCTCAATCTATAATTAGAATGCTCAGTCAGTCCATGTTAGATTCTTCCTCATCTACTTTCCCATGAAAGTCTCCATACCTGGCCTATGGGAAGCACCTATGTACCCTTTACCCGGAAAATTTTGTCAAAACAGACCTCACAAACAGCCACCTTTTCTTGGCTGGCATATCCACGGATATTAAGGCCTTCTCTTAATCTTTATTTCTTACATGGCCTCCAAGTGCAGGAATGAATTTGGCCCCCAAACAGACCATGTTATACCCTCTCACAAGTTTGCCTGAGGGGAAATATCTTCAGCCTTACATCCTACTGAAGCCGGGATTGCAGGTTGCACTACATCCCTCCAAAAAGGCCCCTCAAAAAACCCCTCTCACTCTGTACTCTACATTCCTATGTGTCCACCAAGTGGATGAAAATTTTAAGAAACAAATTGCTAGTTTTTGGTTATCTCATTTTTATCATATTTCACAAGGATAGCTGACTTCTAATTCATAATGACACTTGGTCCCTATTTTCTTAAGATGTCTACCAAAATATCTGTTGTGATAGACTTTGACACATGGAGGCAAACGAAATAATTATCTTTTCCACAACTAACTGCATCTTCCATGGGTTGTAAGATGTAGCATATAATAAGCAAAATAAGTCAGACTCAGAAAGGCAGGTATTCTCTAATATGTCTAATTTCAAAAAAAGACTACATGAAAATAGAAAGGAAACTATTATTAGACAAGAGAAAGGGAGTCGGAGAAGGGGGTACAGGATTTTAAGGAAGGGTAAGAAGAGGTACAGAAAAAAGAGTTATTAATTATCTCAGTAGGAGATCATGATGTTGACATGAATTTATGGAGGTGAAGTGGTGTCTACTATATTCCATTAAGCAAAACAGTAGGTTATAAAGCAGTATATGTGGCATTGCCAGTCTTTTTATTTTCAAAAATGCATTAATGTATAAATATACCAAGAAATGGCCTAGAGTGGTCTTCCCTTAACTGTTTAACCCATCTCTGGGAGTGAGATGCTGGCCCCATTTTTCTTTTATTGAAGAGTATTTTCTGACTTGTGCTACTTTGCAATGTTTCTAAGAGGAGGAATTTAAGAATTGCTGTAATTATGTGAGTAGATGGAAATGTTAATTGGCTTGATTGTAATAATCATTTCACAACATCTATGTATCTCAAATATCGTGTCTTACACCTTAAATATACGATTTTTGTCAATTACACTCAACAAAAAATTAAATGTAGCATGTTATTTCACCTCCTCTCATGAAGGATTAATTGCTACAGGGATTTCCCCCTGCCATGAACAAAAGAAATTCAAACAAAATATGTAAAAGCGTTGTTTTCAGCCATTAGACACAAACAAAGACAAACTGTGATCTATGAGAAAGGGAAATATATTGTCAAGATGAGCCTATGACCTTACAGTCTGGGTCAAGGAACATAGATAAAGCCTGAAGTCCTTCACTGTGTTGATGGAAGATGGACCAGAGTTCAGGAAGCCAAAGCAGCTAGAATTTTCAGGGCAAAAGATAACATGCAGAGTTCCAGAAATATGTGTAGGAGCCTGTCTGAAGCTTTAGTTAATCTGCTCATGCATAGGTCAGCACCCCATGAGGCCAGAAAAGAACAATATCTAAGAAAAGAAGAATTGCTGACTTGGAATTGGAATTCATTGAGTTCTTTTCAGAAAGGGTACACCTTGAAAGTACAGCTAAATTCACCCTATAATAAAGGATACTCTAGATTTACCTAATCAAATTTAAAGATGAATTTTTAAAATACAACTTCTTCCAACTAATTTACCAGTGTATCACAACAAAGATATCGTTCTTCAAAGAATAAAGCAAGATATGGCACAGAGAAGCTTAAAATATACAATGTCTGGCACTGAATAAAAACTAGATATATTAATCCCATTCCCTTCTATCCTTTCCCCTAGCCCTCCCACTTCCTTCCCCTTTGCCCCTTTACAAAATCTTTGTAAATAGGGAGGACTGGAGGGGTCAAAGGGAGGGCTAGGCAAGGATGGAAAAATAAGAACCAAGAGAGACTATGTAAGGGTGCAAATTTCCAATGATGAATGTCATTATATTGTATACCTAAAATGTACCAATGATTAGAATGAATAATCGATAATGCAAAATAGGAAGAAAATGTCCAAAGGGGTAGGGGGAGTGGGAGGGGCAGGGGAAAGGAAAGAAGGGAAAGGAAAAATGATGAGAAATGGAAAAAATGGAAATAAAGTCTTTGTAAATAGGGAAGGGTGGAGGGGGTGAAGGGAGAGCTAGGAATGGGGAAAAAATAAGAACCAAGATGCATTATGTAAAGGTACAATTCCCAATGAGAAATGTAATTGTGTTGTATACCTACAATGTACCAATAAAAGAATTTAATAAAAAAAAACTAGATATATGAGAAGCAGGGAAAGTGACCTATAATCATAAGCAAAACAATTCAATAGAAATAGACCCAGAAATGACAGGTAGAATTGCCCAGTTAATTAAATGAAATTAGAACACTTGTTCTAAAAACATTCCATATATTCAAAGTGACAAAGAGAAACATAGACAAATTGGAGGAAAATTGCAAAGGACCCATTTAGAACTTCAGATGTGAAAGATATAATATGTGAAGTGAAATAAATATACTGGAATGAATTGACAGAATATTGGCAGAAGATTCTTCAGGATCCCAATAGAAAGTACAGTAAGTCCCCGACTTACAAGCAAGTTCCTTTCCAGGAGAACATTTGTAAATTGGATTCATTCATAATCCAACAAAATGAGCTTTATTTATTTATTTGTACGTGTGTGTGTGTGTGTGTGTGTGTGTGTGCATGCATGCCAGGGATCGAACTCAGGACCTTGCACTTACAAGGCAGGTATGATGCCACTGAGCTAAAATGAGCTTTATAGCACACGTGTGAATCTTATACAGCACACCTGAAAAGTTCCCAACTCGAATGTTCAAGTTGGGGACCTACTGTATCTAAACTGAAGTATAAAGAGGGAAAAATGATCAGAGGAGAAAACAGATGGCAACAATCTACAATATCACCTGAGCTACATGTGACTGGAATATCAGAAGGAAAAAGGAGAAAGATTTTTTAAAGTTTGAGGAGATAAAAAGAAACAATGACCAAAAATGTTCCAAATATGATGAACAACTATAACCTTAGAGATACAATAAGTGTCATGAACCTCCGGTAGAATATCACACCAAGGGACATCATAATCAAATACTCAAAAAACAAATAACAAAGAGAATATTCTTAAAAATTAAGCCAAAAAAAGACAATGCAGAAGAATGAAGATGAAAATCAAAACAAACTTTTTGTCAGAATCTACAAACTAGAAGACAATGGGAAGCTCTTTTAAGAGCTAAAAGGAAACACTGTCAACTTGTTGTTTGACATCCACTGAAAATATCTTGCAAAATAAAGAATTTGTCAGACAAATAAAAGCTAAAAGAAAGTCAAGAGTTGAGGTTCAATCCATAAAATTTGTTAAAGGCAGTTTTTCAGGCAAAGGAATATTAAACTACATTGAAATTGGGATAAAGAGTATACAAAATGATAGATTTGTGGGGGAAAAAAAGACATTAAAAATGACAATTTTCTATACAAAATGGGGAGGGATTCAATAATGGGTACCAAAATACAGACCGAGAAACGGACATAGTTCTATGCCAAACAGCACAGCAAAATAACTACAGTCGAAAATAATTATTATAGATTTCAAAATAATGAGGAGAAGAGTTTGAAGGTTCCTAACACTCAGAAATGATATGACATGAGGAGATGGAAATGTTAATTACTTTGATTAGATCATTACATGTTATTTACATGTATAAAATAATAATGTCCCTCATAAATAAGTGCAAATATGGTATGTCAATTAAAAATTGTATTTTTAAATCTCTTTAAAATATAAATAATTTTTCCAGGCAAAAATAATAACCAAATATTATGAGCCTTACAAAATGTATAATAATACCAAAAAGGGTGGGTAGGATAAATCAAAATATATTGCTCTAGAGTTCTCACATGCTACCTGAAGTATTTGAATATTATATGAAGGTTGACTGTGATAAATTAAAGATGTATGTTGTAAATTCTACAGCAACCACTTAAAGATGAACAAAGAGGTATGGCCAGTAAGCCAATTGTGGAGAGGAAATGGCATAATAAAAACTAACAAAAATGGAACTTTTTCAAGGACAATCAAGTAGATCTGGAAGGTTGAAATACACAGTTGTTCCTCTACATCTACTGGTTCCACATCGTAGATTCAACCAATCTCTAACTGAAAATATTCAGAAAAAGAAAACCAATTTCTACTCAACATGAACATTTCTATCATTATTCCCTAAACAATATAGTGTGGCAATTATTTACAATAGCATTTGTCTTGTCTTCTAGGCATTATAAGTAATCAAGAGGTGACTTAAAGTATGGGGAAGATGTGCCTAAGTTACATGCAAACTCTGTACCATTTTATATGAGGGACTCAAGCACTTTGGATCTTGGTATCCATGGGAGAAGGGGTTCTGAACCCCTTCCCTGGGGATTTTGAGGGATGGTTAATTGTCACCTTTAACCCCACAATATGGACTCCACTGAAGGACTGGACTGTCAGTACTAAACTTTCTATATCCCACAGTCAATTCAACTGTACTTTGAGAGTGCAATCAGTGGTAATAAAAATACCAATACCAATGCAATTCCTGAAAGAGTAATGCAGAAGCCCATTCCCACAACAGCATGCAGATGTCTGAGGCAATCCTCCTGGCCCAGTGACAAATTGGTTTTCTGTGCCTGTGAGGTCCAAGGCTTGAAGAGAAAGCTAAATCCCCAGCAGAGGGAAGTCAGGCTAGCAGGTTCATAGGCACCGTGCTTTTTTCTAAGACAAAACAGGGACTGGCATGGCTTTATTCACCACTGGTCACTATCACCAAGCACAATACTGGGCACTTGTTATGTGCTCAATAAATATTTGTGGAAAGAAGAAAGAGATAAAAAGATAGGAGGGGGAGAGTGATCAAGTAGTGGAGAAAGAAGTGAAAGCATCCTCAAGGAAGTATTTCAGCACCTATCAGAAATTTATGTGCTTCTGCTATTTCTTAAACATAACAATAATAACAATTCAGAAGCAAGAGCTAGGAGAAATAAACATCTTAAATAAATATGATGCTTAGGGAAAAAGATTAAAGTACTAATCTTTTTTTTTTTTTTTGGTGCCAGGGATCGAACTCAGATCCTTCCACTTGCACAGCAGGCGGCGAAACCACTGAGCCAAATCCCCGGGCCAAAGTACTAATCTTAAATAATGTTAATGGACCCCTCTCAGAAGCCTGAAAAGATTTTCCTTGGCTAACAAGTCATTTATGCCAAGAAACAGCCACTTGGTCTGACTGCGCAGCTAGCAACATACCATCTGACAATTGTCCTACAGATTGGTGCATAATAGAATCAGAATTCAAATTCAGAATGTGGTTATTACAATTCAGCCCTTAATGCACATCAGAGGCCATTCCTCAGGCAGAATATTCAATTTAGAAGTCTATTGTCACCTAGATTCATCTGCTAATAAATCGCCAGAGACATGCATTTATATCAAGGGCAAAATACTTTGCCTTATGGTTCCTCCAAAGATCCTTGAAAATAAAATGGGTTATCCTCAACATCTTTGTTTAAATGGCAATAAAATCTTCACCTAAGACGAAGGTCAAGGTAGGTAGGACAGTTGACATACACACCAATTTCTCACAAAGAGGAAATACGTCTACTCTGATCTAGCAGAGAGTGGATATGGCCTCATCACAATCTCACTAAATACATAAACCATGAGGTTTAAAACACGTGACTGTGCAGGGACTCAATACCCAGAGTTCCCCTAAAAGAACAGATGAAATACACAAATGAAAACCATTAAACCCGTTTTAAGAGAACATTGTTAAGTGGCTGATCATAAGCAACCTAGTCCTGATTCAGCAACCTTAGCTCACCACCCTCCCCATTATGGCTAATGCATACATATATAAAAATACAGATAATAGTGTCGGTCCTGATTTCTATGAAAATAAATAAAATTTACTGGACGTTGACATCAATTAAAGGGGAGAAAATCTTTATATGATTTCTCAGTTCCATTCTCTCTTCCTCCTGCTCCCCCTCTCCTCCCCCTAGCCTCTTCCAGCACAGGCTATTTTTCTGGATCCCTCCTCCCCAGCTCACCTCTTGACCTCTGTCTTTAACAATTACCATTTAAGATATCCACACTTTTCTCAGCAGTATGTCTGATCCACTGCAATAGATGGAGACCCTTATGCCTTGCAGGGAGGTGAGGGAAGTTCCACTTGGTGGGACATGTTTATTTGTCTTTAACAGAGGGCCAAGGGTTTCTGGTAGCAAAGATTTTTGGCATGGGAGCCCTGAATGTAAATTTACAACAGTGACCTAAGCTCACCTCAGGAACATTGTTAGCTAACAACCACCCTGAGAGTGAAAAACAAAATCCCAGCCCAGCTCCCTCTAGCTGATCTAAGCTCCTTTTGCTGTCATTTAATGCCACAGATTTGATTTCATTTGATGAGACTTCTAAGACCATTTAGAAACCTAAGCATTTAATACTAGCCCTGATCATTCCTCCTCTACACATATTCAAAGGTTTCTTGGTTTATGAATAAAAAGTTGAATCAGATGTGAGGGCCATGAAAGTACTTTGTTTTTTCTGCTTTGTAGTTTGTAACGAAAAGTTATTTTCCAATCAGTGAACGAGGAGGAATGGGTGGAAAATATAGAAAAAGAGTTTGGGACTGAACATAGGAATCGGTCTCCACTGATTAAAGCCATTCCAATGGACAGACTTCCCTGACATGATGTGGGGTGAGGGGTGTTGGCAGGGACTTGGTGGGACCCCATTAGGGGTCTTCATATAACCTTTGAAGTACATGCTGTATGTTAAATGGTTTCAAAATCAACCAAGGAGTCTGATTTCTGGTTTCAATAGGCAGCATTTCAGTAAAGAAATATCTGAGGGGGTGCCCAGAGGAAAGAGCTTTTGGGCCACCGTCTGTCCCACTGCTCCCGGCCTACAGGTAGGGGCTTCTGAGCCACCGTCACATTGCTCCTGGTCCAGAGGAAGGGGCTTCCCGGCCACCATCCCTACCACCGTTCCTGGCCCCTGGCCCACCTCTCCCAGCTCAGAGGAGGTAAGCCATGCTGGCACCAATAGCACCCCCCTGCCCCCCAGTTGAAATGAGAAAACACATAAATAAGTCTCAAAACCAGACTTCCAGATCACCTACAACAACGCCAAAGGGAAATGAGATGGAACACTCTGATACTCAACCACCTGGACCCACTGAACTGGCAACAAAAGGGGATCTGGAAAAAATGAAATCAGAAATAATTTCTCAGATAACAGGAGAAATTGTGCCCCTAGTGCAAGACATGATTAATAAATCTAGAGAGGAGCTGAGGAACATGATGGAATCCCAACATAGGACACAAAGGGAATCCATAAAACAGATGCAAATAGATTTCCAGGAGATGAAAAACTCCACTGAAAGTCTACCCAGCAGAATGAGCCAACGTGAGGACAGAATTTCAGATATAGAAGATAAGATTGCAATTAATGACCAGGAAAAAAAAATTGCTTCAAAATTATAAGGGAACATGAGAAATCAATCCAGCAGCTGCTAGACAATGCAAAGAAGAATAACATAAGACTGATTGGAGTCAATGAAGAAAGAGGAGAGGGTGCAGATGACATAAAAAACTCTTTGCAGAAGTAATGGCAGAAAACTTCCCAAGCAGGGGGAAAGAATTTGACATACAGAGGCATATAGGACTCCAAATAGCCTTGATCAAAAAAAATCTACACATAGGCATATAATTGTTAAGATTCCAGAAACACAACAGAAGAACAAAGTTCTACAAGCAGTTAGAGAAAAGAAGTAAATCACATACAAAGGAAAGCCCATCAGAATCACAGCAGACTTCTCAACACAAACCACCAAGGCAAGAAGAGCTTGGAGTGACATATTCCAAGCCCTTGAAAGAAAACAGCCTCCAACCCAGATTGATGTACCCTGCAAAACTATCCTTCAAAATTGATGGAGAAATAAGATATTTTCATGACAAACAGCACCTTAGGAACTTCGTGAGTACCAAACCAGCACTCCAAAAAACTTTACACAATATCCTAGGAACAGACATTGAGGATCACAACCCCAGGAAGCAAAGCAGAATGAACCCATCTGGCATGGCAAGAAATTAAATGTAAAGGGGGAGAACTCAACAAAAAGAAAAAGTCATGGCAATGACAACTCAATACGTTTCAGTTATAACCATCAACGTTAATGATCTCAATTCACCAATCAAAAGAAATAGACTGGCAGAATGGGTCAAGAAGCAAAATCCAACAATATGCTGCATACAAGAAACACACTTCATTCAAAAGGAAACTCACAGACTAAAAGTTAAAGGGTGGAAAACAATATTCCATGTGACAGGAACCCAAAAAAAGCAGGAGTAGCTATCCTCTTTGCAGATCAAGTAGATTTCAAACCAACACTGATTAAGAGAGACGAAGAAGGACACTACATCCTTGTAAAGGGAAGAATCCAAGAGGAAGAGATGACAATCATAAATATCTATGCACCAAACACTACTGTGCCCAACTATATAAAACAAATACTAACGGACATGAAAAGTCATATATGCACTAATAAAGTTGTAGTGGAGGACCTCAAAAGCCAACTGTCACAAATAGATCAACTTGATAAAAAATGAGTAATGAAATACTAGAAATCAATGGAACTCTTGAATAAACGAACTTAACAGATGTTTACAGAGTCTTCCACCCCACAAAATCAGAATACACATTCTTCTCAGCTACAAATGGGTCATTCTCCAAAAGAGATCACATACTCACTCATAGAACATGTTTAAGTAAGTGCAAAGGAATTGAAGTTATCCCCTGTATCTTTCCAGACCGTGGTGCGATGAAATTGGAGATCCATAGCAAAAGAAACTGCAAAAATTTCATAAACACATGGAAACTGAACAACACACTTCTGAATAACCAATGGGTCACAGAGGAAATTCAAGAAGAAATCAGACAGTTCCTTCAATTAAATGACAATGACAATACAACATATCATAATCTATGGGACACAATGAAAGCATGCTTACGAGGGAAATTCATAGCAGTCAACACTCGTATTAGGAAAACAGACCGAACCCAATTAAACAACCTGATGCTCAACCTCAAGCTTCTAGAAAAAGAAGAGCAGGACAAACCCAAAGCTCATACAAAGGAGGAAATTATAAAAATCAGAGGAGAAATCAATGCAATGGAGACTAAGAGAATGATACACAAAAATCAATGAAGCCAAGAGTTGGTTCTTTGAAAGAATCAAAAAAATTGACAAACCCTTAGCCAACCTTATCAGAAAAAGGAAAGAAAAGGCCCAAATCCATGCAATTAGGAATGAAAAGGGTGAAATTACAACAGACCCAGCAGAAATCCAGAGGATCATCAATACCTACTACCAGAACCTATACGCCAATAAGATGGAAAACACAGAAGAAATGGACAGATTCCTAGATATATATGAATTACCAAAGTTGAACAAAGAAGACCTAAAAATTCTAAACAACAGAATATCAACCAATGAAATTGAAAACGTAATTAAAAACTTATCAACTAAGAAAAGCCCAGGCCCTGATGGCTTCACTGCTGAATTCTACAAGACATTTAGAGAGGAACTGCTGCCGCTACTGTTTAAACTCTTCAATGAAATTGAAAGGGAAGCAATACTGCCAAATTCATTCCTGGAAGCAAGCATCACCTTGATCCCCAAAGCAGAGAAACACCCAACCGAAAAGGAGAACTATAGGCCAATCTCACTAATGAACATAAATGCAAAATCCTTAATAAGATACTGCCAAATAGAATGCAGAAGATCATCAAGAAGATCATACGCCCTGATCAAGTGGGATTCATCCCAGGGATGCAGGGATGGTTCAACATATGCAAATCAATCAATGAAATACACTATATCAATAGAGCCAAGGACAAAAACCATATGATTATCTCCATAGACATAGAAAAAGCATTTGACAAAATCCAACATGCATTTATGATAAAAACCCTACAAAAAAATGGAATAGATAGTCTCTACCTCAAACTGATAGAAGCCATCTATGAAAAACCAACAGAAAATACATACTAAATGGTCAAAAACTGAAATCCTTCACACTAAAATCAGGAACAAGACAAGGATGTCCACTATCACCACTCTTGTTCAATATAGTGCTGGAAACATTAGCCACGGCAATTAGACAAGAGAAAGAAATTAAAGGAATAAAGGTAGGAAATGAAGAAGTCAAATTGTCATTATCTGCAGATGACATGGTACTCTATATAGAAGACCCCAAGAACTCCACCAAAAATCTTCTAGACTTAATAACCAAATTCAGTCAAGTAACTGGTTACAAGGTCAACACACAAAAATCAATAGCTTTCCTCTACACCAGTGACAGGCTCACTGAGAGAGAAATAGGGCAAATAATTCCTTTCACAATAGCATCCAAAAAACTGAAATACCTAGGAATCAACCTAACGAAAGAAATCAAACACCTCTTCTCTGAAAACTATGGCACTCTGAAAAGAGAGATTGAAGATGATATCAGAAAATGGAAAGACATCCCCTGCTCCTGGGTAGGAAGGATTAATATAGTGAAAACGGCCATATTTCCAAAACTGCTATATATATTCAATGCAATTCCAATTGAGATCCCAGCAGCATACTTTATAGACCTTGAGAAAACAATCCACAAATTCATTTGGAACAAGAAGAGACCCAGAATAGCAAAAGCAATTCTAGGAAACAGAGACATGGCAGGGGGTATCACAATCCCCAATCTGCAACTCTACTACAAAGCTACTGTGATAAAAACAGCATGGTACTGGCAAAGAAACAGACTTGAGGACCCGTGGAACAGATTAGAAGATGCAGAAACAACGCCAGACACACTCAGCCATCTCATCTTCGATAAAGGAGCCAAACACCCTCACTGGAGGAAAGATAGCCTCTTTAATAAATGGTGCTGGAAAAATTGGGCTTCAACTTGCCAAAGATTAAAACTAGACCTATATCTCTCACCATGCACTAAACTAAAATCAAAATGGATTAAAGATCTAAATATTAAAATAGAAATGCTGAACCAGTTGGAATAGAGTTTAGGTAGAACCCTTGAAGCATCAGTGTAGGAAAAGATTTTATGAACAAAACCTTAGTTGCCCGTGAACTAGCACAAACAATCAACAAGTGGGATCTCTTCTTATTAAAAAGCTTCTGCACAGCAAGAGAAACCACCAGCAGTGTGAAGACACAACTTACAATGTGGGAAAAAATCTTCACCTGCTCTTCCTCAGACAAAGGTCTACTATTCCGAATCTATAAAGAACTTAAAAAGATCAGACCTCCCAAATTTAAAGACCCAATCCAAAAATGGGCATCTGAAATGAACAGACATTTCTCAGACAAAGAAGTAGAAATACCAAATAAATACATGAAAACATGTTAAACATTACTGGTCATTTGAGAGATGCAAATGAAAACAACGCTGAGATTCCACTTCACTCCAGAAAGAATGGCTGCTATCATGAAATCAACCAATAACAAATGCTGGTGGGGCTGTGGGGAAAGAAGAACCCTGCTCCCCTGCTTTTGGGAGTGTAGACTGGTGCAACCACTGTGGAAATCAGTATGGAGATACCTCAAAGAACTAGGACTGAAAGTCCCATTTGACCCCGCTATTCCTCTGCTGAGGATCATACCCAAAGAATTAAAAGAATCATACCAGAGTGATATATGTGCACCCATGTTCATAGCAGCACAGTTTGTAATAGCTAAAACTTGGAAACAGCCCAAATGCCCATCAACTGGAGACTGGATAAAGAAAATGTGGTTTTTTTATAAAATGGAATATTACTCAGCCATAAAAAATGAGAAATTAGAGACATTTATAGCTAAATGGATGCACATTGAGGCGATACTCTTAAGTGAAATAAATAGGATACACATGTATAAATACTGAATACCTTCTCTGGTGTGAGAACCTCAAAGTGTAAATAAGGACTAAAACATACAATAGGTAATGTGAAATAGGAAGAAAAGGGGCAAAGGGGAAGGAAGTAGGAGGGCTAGGGGAAGAGAAAGAAGGGAATGGAATTAATATGAGACAATGGAAAAATAGGAACAAAATCTTTGCAAATAGGGTAGGATGGAGCTGTTGAAGGGAGGGCTGGGCAAGGGGGGAAAATAAGAACCAAGAGAGACTATGTAAAGGTGCAAATTTCCAATGATGAATGCCATTATACTGTATACCTAAAATGTACCAATGATTAGAATGAATAATCGATAATGCAAAATAGGAAGAAAAGGTCCAAAGGGGTAAGGGTAGTGGGAGGGGCAGAAGAAAGGAAAGAAGGGAAAGGAAAAATGATGAGAAATGGAAAAAATGGAAATAAAGTCTTTGTAAATAGGGAAGGGTGGAGGGGGTGAAGGGAGGGCTAGGAATGGGGAAAAAATAAGAACCAAGATGCATCATGTAAAGGTACAATTCCCAATGAGAAATGTAATTGTGTTGTATACCTACAATGTACCAATAAAAGAATTTAAGAAAAAAAAAAGAAATATTTGGGGGTTAAAAGATGTACTAAAGGACACAGGGCCTAAGCCAAAAAGACAACCTGACTGTGTGCACTGAAAAGTGAACATATCAAAGAGAAGTAACAACCCATATGTCGAAGCCTGACCTGAGGTCACTATTCCCTTTCTTTGTCTTCTCTAAATCCGTCTTGAACCTCGTGATGCTGGTATGTACTGCTATCATTGTGACTTCACGCTTTGATAAAATTTTCATGATGAAATGGTCCTCTACGGAAGGTAACAGCATATAACAGGGTTTGTTGTTTTGTTATCACAACTGCACTGTGATTTTTGCTACCGGGGAAATTGCTCCAATTCAAACTGAATTTAAGTCTTTAAACAGTTTCTACCAAGCAAACACCTGGAGGCCAGCAGCTGCTGAGCTCTGCCTGTGGGCACAACTTGCAAGAGGACAGGACCCTGTGTGTGTGACTGAGGGTAGGGAGGGGCTGCATCTGGTCTCTCTCCCCCTGTGACCCTGTCCTCTCATCCACAAATTGCTGGTACTCTGGCCAGCTACTGGCAGCAGTCTGGGACACCTTTCCTCAGCAGCAGCCATCCGTCACTGCGCGACAGTCATTCCCTAATAATTCTTTCTGCGTCTACCGCCATGCACCTGGCCCAGGCCATCGCCATCTCTCACCTGGAGAGGATTACTGCAAAGCCTCCCGGGGGGCTCTCCCCACCCCCAGGCCACCCTCCACAGTGGGGTATCCTGTGTGTCTGGCTCTGCCTGGGCTCCCCTAGAATGAAAGTCTCATATGGCCTGGGGCTTTGCATTTTTTGTCCCTTTCTATGTCACGGGCGTGTGGAACAGTGGCGGCCCATCCAGTAAATATTTGTGGTACTCTGGGGAATTCTCTACTTGTACTTGCCTTTGCCGAGGAAGAATAAAAATGGGATGCTCTGTTTTTCTGGGGATTGTTGTTGGATTGTTTTGGGGTAGTAGAGATTGAACCCAGGGCATTAGCCCTGAGCTCCATCCCCAGCCCCTTTTTTATTTTTTATTTTAAGATATGATCTCACTAGGTTTCTAGGTTGTCCAGGCTGGCCTCAAACTTGCAATCCTCCTGCCTCAGCCTCCCTGAGTGCTGGAATTACAAGTGTGTGCCATCATACTCGGCTGGGATACTGTGTTTTACAGCCACTACTGAGAACATGAACTTTGAAGGACTCGGTACTTCATACACATACCACATTTAACTGAAAATCTTTCCTGACTGGTTATCACAGGGTCCTGTTTTAACCAATTTTATACAGACTTACGAATTTTAACTTATGCTGAATGGGATAATTTTCCTTAATGAGCATAACGAAGCAGAAATGCTCCAACACTTCTGCCTTTCTCCCTTGGATAAACTAGTCATTGAATTTCTTCATTGGGATGTGTTTCTTTGCTAGCAAGTAAATGAATGTAAATGAATGAAAGAATGAAGAATGACCCTCCATGGGTGGCCAGAGGTATGTGGAAGCTCAGACAATTATTAACTGTTGTGCACAAGCACAACCGAGACTCAGTCCCACCTGAAATGGCTCTCCCCAAGGACAGTTCCCAAGAAAGCATTGCTTTTGGAAGAATCTCTGTGGCCTTCTGGTAAATAATGGTAAGCGGGGTCTAAAAATAAAGAATCATTCATCAGCTGCCAAATGCAGACCTGCAGGGTCTATCTAGTGTGACGGCAGGGAAAGCCTATGCTACTTAGTCAGAGAGAACTGAGCTCATGGTTCGTGGCTCCACACTTTGGGAAAATCTTTGAACATTGCTAAGCCTCAGCTTCCTCTCCTATAAAAGAACATCTGCCTTGTTCAGTGTTGTGACAATTAGGGAAAGCAAACAAGGGGCAATCAAAATGTATGGTGAATGTTGAAGTTTTAAAACGTATTACAGTAAAAGACACATTGGCATTAGCACCACCCCCCATACACCTCTTCACTTTGAACACACTTGTCTCATTGTTCTTGTCACTTCCTGAAACATTTCTGAAAGTCCTCTTTTGTTTGTCTTTATGAGGTGTGATCAAAAATATGGTGAAGGCTGCCTCCAAGTGCCATCCAATGAAACAGCAAGCTTCAAAATCCATTACATGTCCTCATTCACCATAGTCTCCAATCTGGCACCCAAGTGGCTTCTGGCTCTTCCCCAAAGTCAAAGTGACCATGAAAGATAAACGTTTTGAATGGATTCAGTATATCAAGGCAGTCACGACAGCACAATTAAAGACATTTATGAAAGATTTCCAGAATGGCATCAGAAAGTGGCAAGAACAATACGATAAATGTGGTTGAAGTTAGTGGGAGTATTTTGAGGGGGATTAATGTCAATGTATCTTTTATTGTAATTTTTCAAGATTTAAACATTCACAGTCCTTTTCAATCACACTTCATATGTACACAAGGCACCAGGCAGACACCAAGTCACAGTAAGAGTTTAATGTAAGTTATTTCTATTCACAAATGGGAGTTACTGGTCCCAAGTGTTAGACCAAGAGCTTCATTACCCTCCTGAGGAGACACTGTGGATGTGCGGTTCTTTTGTTACTGTTTTTTCCTAATACTTGGTGGCTTAAAACAGATGCCTATCACCTCACAGATCCTGAGTGAGAAGTCTGAATAGAACTCCCAGGCTCTGCTCATGGCTATAAATGAGGGTTTCAGCCAGGGATGGGGCTTGCTGTGGGTCAGGGTCCCCTTCCTGGTTTACGTAATTGTTCCTCATTCATTCCCTTGTGTCTGAAGAATTCATGGCATCTTACATCTTCAGGGCCAGGAGGAAAAACTTCTGCCTTCTTCCATGTCTGACCTCTACCTGTAGTTTGAAACAGATTAGGCCAGGGCCACCCAGGATAATCTCCTTGTTAACATAAAGTTGATTGAACAAGAAATTTAATTATACCCTCTGAATCATTCCCACAGAAGACAAGCTCATCCCGGCAGAGTGGCCACCCCATCACTTTGCCATCTTCTGTTCATTAGAAGTGAGTTACAGGTCCCACCCATGCTCAAGGGCCAGGCCACACTGAAGCATCGTAGAATTCTGCCTCCTGCGGATGTCACTGGTACCAACGGAATCTGTCCAACGGACCTGGAGAGGTGATGGAGGGAAGTTAGTAAGCTCTGCCATTTGCCTACTTTCTACACCACTTAGACACCAAGAAACACAGACGTGAAGGGCCTGGCTAAGGCAGCTGGTCAGCACAAAGGCAGCAGAGAGAAATCAAAGCTCCTCATAGATGTGTGTGGAGATGGGGTTCTCCCTCCCTTTCTCATGAGAGAAGAGTTGTGTGTGTGCCTTGTGTCTACACTGCTACCCGGTTAATTAGAATCAACTGGCCGACAGCCATGGCCTCCTGAGCATGACTCAGTGTGGACCACAGAGGAAAAATTTGCTCTGAAAGGAACATAAGCACGCTAGTGCACACACAGCCAAACAGCCCAGCTGTCTACTGACACTCAAGGACTCTGGGCCGGTTTCCTCAGGGTGGCTTTCTAGGGCTAGGGGTATGTGGAAGGAAGGGTGCTCCCCTGGGGTGGGGGCCACCACAGCCTCCTTCGGGGCGGCTACAATGCCCACAGCAGCTTCTTTCACACTTGGTGCCAGAAGCGGCAGCTATCCCCAGGCAGATGAGGTCACCACCTAGTCAGGCCACACTAGGACACCTTCCAGGTGAGTGACACATTGCGGTCTCAGATTCAGGAGAGCATCTGGGGTTGGTGCTACTCCTCGCACAGGCAGGGCCTGGCTGAGGCCCCTCTTGCTCTGCTGGCCTCGGCAGCATGAGTGGAGGTGGTGTCTGGAAGATGGCTAGAGAGCTTCTCTAAAATCCCAGAGACAGGGCGCACAACCTGAGCCTCGGGGCACCCACTCCTGCTGAGGACCAGTGGCAGCAGGCAGCATGGGGACCGCCCAGTGAGCAGATTATGTGTAACACTCTGCTCTTGTTAGTGTGACACCTTCTTCGGAATCCGGGGAGCTCTCATGAGCAGACAGTGTACTGGGTAAATTGTACCCCATAACCAAGTAATGCAACAGTCAGTATGGAGGCATCTATGCAGAAAAGAAAACCTCTTCCAAATGGGACAAAAACCCGTTTCTCCTCAGTAGTGCTGACAGGAGTGTAGACCTGTTACCTACAGTAATGGCTTGGGCATCAGCCACAGGTAACCCTTCCTGCCCAGAGAAATGGGTGCCCTCGTGCCCGCACCCCTCTTCTCTCCTCCCCACACCCTTGGTGTCTTCCTTGAAAGCAGCTTGCACTGCTGGAAGATTCGATTTTCTGCTGGGCCTCACTGACACCTTAAACACTCTCAAAAATGATTTTCTGCATCATAACAGGAGCACCTACAAATATCTTCGTGATGACACAGGAAATTTGAACACTTCAGCCGTTCTGTCAATGTTTGAGGAAAAAATATGCCTGACCTAGCTCCAGCTGAAGAGCAACTTGCTGAAACATCACCTAAAACAGGAGGTTCCAATTCATTGGAACTCAACGTATTACATGCTTGAGCAGCTACTGGAACAAGAAAAAGCTATGCAAGGTTTTGTGGGCTGGGGTGTGAGAACAACAGAAAAAGGAGGTATTCTTTTAACCTTTACTCCAGGGAGGCTGCCAAGCTGTGCTGGTTCCCTTCCTCCCTCCACCTCCCCTCCCCCTTCCCTCCCCTCTCTGTCCTCCTCCTCCTTGGGAAGCCACTGCTCACAATCACAAGTCTAGATCAGCATCCTGTTACTAATCGGGTGTCTGCACCTCTTGTCAAATAAATGCCCACTGGATTTGAAATCCAGAAAATACTCTGAAGATTCAGACACATGCATGCCTTCTGACACCCAGGAAAGAAAGCATGGGAGTGGGGTGCTCCGCTTGACCATGACTGCAGCTGGGCAGTCCCACCCTGTTTCTGAAATGACCCACTCTAGCCAGGCTGACTGAAGCAAATCTTCACTGAACCTCAATTCATTCTCCTTAGGGTCAGGGGCATCTTGGGAAAGCAGGGTCATTTATCTTCGACTAGGAAGAACATTCTTTGTTCTCCAGCTCTGATGAGGACGGTAGTCTGGGGCTGAGGAGTGGCTGGGAAAGAGGGAGTACTCTGTACCCTGTGTTTCAGAGGTAGATTCTCCTGTGCAGCCAGGGCCAATGGGTTCTGCCCTTTTATTTACTTGTTCTACTTTGTTTACTTATTGGTATATGTCTGTAACCCATAATGATTACATTGGTTTTGGAGAATTGATATATATGTACATTTTTTAATCATTTCTAGTCCCTTTTCTCCACCTTGTCTCCCCTTTCTCTGATTTCCTTCCCCATCTCCAAAAGTCTGTCTCTCTGTTTCCTACCATACCTTATTTTACTCTTTATTTATATCTTGACTTTCTCATATGAGAGAGACCATGTGATATTTAACCATCTGCATTTGATTTATTTTACTTAACAGTATGTTCTCAAGATCATCCACTTTCCTATAAATCCATTTCTTCAAATTTACCCTCTTTGTGGCTAAATAATATTCCATTGGCCATATATATCACATTTTCTTTGTCTGCCCATCTGCTGATAGGCATCTAGACTGCTTCCATAGTTCAGCTATTGCAAATTGTGCTGCTAAAAACATAGGTCTGCGTGAATCACTACCATATGATGTCTTTAACTCCTTCAAGAAAATACCCAGGAAAGGCATAGTTGAGTCAAATGGAATTTCTAGTCCTAGGTTTTTGAGGACTCTCTATACTGATTTCAAGGACAATTTCCAACTCTTGCTCTTGAACTCCGACATAGAGGCCTAAGCATTTTTCAAATTCTTGATAATACCCTTAATAAAAATGAATATCTATTTATAGTAGTCATATACCAATATCTAAAAGAATGTCTTCTCTTTTTTTTGAGACAGTCAGGACAAACAAAAGTAAATTAGATGAACAAGCTGGCTTCCTCCACCATGCAAACTTTAGCAATAGGTCATTCCAGCCATGCATTTGTAAAAGCCCCACATTTACACTAAAAACAGTGGCTGGTGATTTTTTAACTGTATATATCTTATTTTTGTATTCATAGGAAAGCTTATTTCACTAAAGTAGCTATTTGCAAAAGATAGTGTGAACATGTGCCAGGCAATCTAAGAAATCCAACCTAAAATAAAAAGTTCTTGCTTTAAAAACAAGGTCAGGCAATGATCGGTACATTGTTATTTCCATCCAGAGCGGTCCCTAAAAGAAGTTAATTCAAAAAAAAAAACAAGGCTGAGAAAGTAGCTCAGTGGTAGAATGCTAGTATGTACAAGGTCCTGAGTTTAATCCCAGCCCCAGATTTTTAAAAATTAAAAACAATTATGTATTACATTTAAGTCACATTATTCTATATATTTCATCAGGCTTGTACATTCGGTCAGTGGAAAATATTATGTGAGCCATATTTTATATAAATTTATATATAATTTTATATTGTCTAGCAGCACATCAAAAAATATTTAAAAGGCACAGCTCAAGTTTATTTATTTTTATTTTTTTGGTACCGGGGATTGAACTTGGGTCCTTGTGCTTGCACAGCAGGCGGCAAAACCACTGAGGTAAATCCCCAGCCCTAAAGTTTATTTATTAATACATATTTAATCCAATATATCCTAAATAGTGTCATTTTAATGTGGAATTGATATAAAACATCTTAATGAGTTTTTTGTTTTGCATTCTGCATTCTTGTACAAAGGCTTAGAAATCCAATGTATATTTTATACTTATAACACATCTCTGTTGGACAAGCCACATTTCAAGCGCTTAACACACACTGGAAAGCACAGTCCTGCATGAAGATTAGCTGCACAATTGTCATGATGATCGGAGCCTCAGTTGTGATGATAATGATGCAGTAGAAATTGCTTTGGTCCATGGAGACCTATTTTCAAATCCTGGCTCCATTACTCTGGCTCTGTTGCCTTGCACAAATCACTTAGCATCTCTGAACTTTAATCTCTTCATCTTTGAAGCAAGTATATTAATCCTGTACCTCACAAGAGTATTATCTAACATGAAATGTAGGCACTATGGACATTGCTTAGTACAATAGCTAGCACACAGTAGGGGTTCAGTAACAGGCATTTAGGATTTTAAGTCTCAATCATGGTGTGTGTGTGTGTATATATATATATATATAAAACAGTAATGACACAAAATAGATTTGAGTCTTTTAACATGGAGAAAATATCCTTTTATTTGCAATTTTGTGTAAAGAGTATTCTTAACAAATTAGCATTTCTCAGTACTACTGGTTGCACTTGTTTTTGTTGTCAAATATTTACACTAGTAAGGTAACATTGATGGAGATAGGACCCCATGACTTTTAAACACTTAAGGAACAGAGACAATAAAATGTTACCATTTCAAAATGTCAGGCGCTGGACTCGACACTGCTCAGCACACACACACCTTGCTGTCCCCCATGGCGCTCCCTAAGACTTACTTTAGACATTGACATCTTAGGGCCAGAGGGAGGACCTCACCCCTGTGGGAGGACGATGAGGTTTCCCAGAGGAAAATAGACATTTCCTGGGACAATAGATGAAAGCTGGATCACGACCCTTACAAAGATGACCATAGGAGAGGGAATGTCCCTTTCTTTCTTGGGGACTTGAGGAACTTGGAGACCTGTACTCCAGAGAAGAGAGAGCTGACAAGAATCACTCCCAGTGGGACATGGCAAAGGCCAGGCACAGGGAGGACTCCAGTGAGCCTGTGCATGGAGCAATTTACAACAGTGCCTCCTGGAAAGGGTCTCACCTGTGATTGGGTTTATATTATCTGCCTGATAACTTCCTTCTAATATCCACAACCTTCAGTAGAATCTAGTTAAATATTACACAATGATCTCAGCAGTCACAATGGGAAGTTAAAGGGAAGGATTGGACCCATTCCCAATACAGGGTAGCACTGGGGACTGAGAGGCACCCTCGGGACAGGAAGGAGCCTGAGACAGCATGGACCCCCTGCACTGAGCATGAACAATGACCAGAGCTGGAACAGCAAGTGGCAGTTTTTAGTGCACAGTGCATGGGTGGCCAAGGGGCTGCCCCAGCAATGCAAGCTGAGCTAAGCTGCAGCATCCTCAGGGAGCCCCAAATGCCAGGGGATTAGCTCATTAAAGGAAGCAAACTCCAAGTGGATGAGTGCTCAATTGTTGTGAGGTAAACATTGAAAAGAATTGAGGCCACATTTTGTGCCTGCATCTGTGGGAGGCCTGAACATCCTGGCTACATGGTGGGGAACTATTAACTTTCTAGTCATTTGCTCACAGCTGTTCATGCTTGGACAAACTATCCAACTTCTCAGACCTTCAGTTTGTTCATCCTCAGAGTGAAGGGATTGAACAAGATGGTTATAAGATTTCTTCCAGGGATATAATCCTTCACATGATGACTTGAGCACCAGTCACCTAATGCATGTGGCAGGTAGATGCTAGATGTAGATATAGCCTCATCACTTATGTTTAGAAACCCATTCCATACGTTGACTCTATGCATAAATGTCCTATTAGTACAATCAATTTGAACAGATCCACTACAGACTTGTAAAATGAATGCAAACTGCTAAAAATATGAGGTTTTGGAGATGCTCATTAATTTTATTATAGCGCTAAGATCTCAAGCTTTATTGTGCCTAATTTTAGAATCAATTCAACTCTGTATTGGTATGAAGAAGTACCTAATGGAAGCTTAAAAATATGAGTTGAGTAAATGACTGAAAAACACTCATAGACAAGTTTGGTTGACTCAATGCTGTTTTAATTATTTCATAGCCTTCATTTTTTAAAACTGACTAGCATATTAGGGCTTCTACATTGCTCAGGAGCAAGAGCTTATTCTTATTTTAAAATGAAATCTGACTATAGCATCACAAGAGATACAAAGATATAGAGAAGGGCTATACAGACACCTAAAAAGTCAGCACACCTATGCAAAGAATTCCCAAGTTAAATGAAGTTTCTAAAGCAGAATTACCAAAAGAAATAGCAGGAAAATTCTCCGATGGTGTGAAATATTAAAGCACTCCATGGCAGTGACGGAAGCCACAGTCCCCATGGGATGAGGTTGCAGAATAGTCTGAAGATAGGCAGCGAAAGTGTTTCTTAGCAGAGTCTGAAGCAAGAAGAACAAGTGGAGGGGCAGTGACCACTTAGGAAAGATGATGTAAGGTTCACACTTTGTGGAAAGGCAGAGTTATTAAGTTTTGGTTTGATTCTTCTTCTCCATGAAAGAACATAATATTCAGTCTGGAAAGGGTAGCACCATAAAAAGGAACATAAAAGCTTAGATAGTTAAAAATTACACAGGTTCAAGTTTCAGGTTCCTGAGAGTCCCATCCTGCATTCTCAAGGAATGTGCAGCTGTCACCTCTCCAACATCTTTGAGGAATTACTGAAACGTAGGAAGAAAGCTTCAAGATAGAAGATGAGAAAATCTTGTGCTTGTTTTCCACTGGATTCTCTGGATGCTAAATGGATTCTGAGGAAATGTAGCCTGAGTTAATAAATCTCTGGTTTGTAAACTTTGAGGAAAGAGTGGTGGTTTTACTGGGAACCCAAAGGAAGTCACCAAGAATGGGTTGAGCCCATCTGACTTTAATCTTGCTAATAGTTTTGCACAGATAACAGATTGTGAGTGGGTTCAAAGCATAAAGTCTCTGGATTTTAGCAAATTTAGGAAAGTAGATTAAATTGCTCAATTTAAGGAAGAAACAAAGCTGTGAGAGTTAAAGGTCCCAGGTCATTCTTGGGTCCTTTTGACTACAAGTGATGGAAGCCCAGTGTAAATTATACCCCCAAAAGACAAATTGCCTAGAGAGTAAATCACTTCAGGCATAATTGGATCAAGTTGCTTACAAAATGCAACCAAGCATGAGATTCTTAATACAGTTTTGCTCTTTTCCTGTGTGCCTGGTTCATTTTTTAGGAAGTTTCTTCCAATGAAGTCAAATGTAGCAGTAGCCTCTCCAGACATAGTTTCTATCTCAACAACCATACTGGAAGGAATGTCCCTTTTGCCCAAGAGTTCTAGTCAAAGTCCTAGGTTTGAGGCTGATTTTCCTGACTCCCTGACTGGAATATGTGCTCATTACTGAACCAAGTACAATGACTTAATTCTTTCCCAAGTTTGTGCGTATATGTCCTCCCAGAGCCCAAGGACTAAGAGCCAGAAGGAAATTGTTCTCCAAAGAGATATTGTGCACGCAAAATATAGAAGACAATTAGACCAGAAATAATAGACTAAAATAATCACTTAGGAAAACAAGATTAAATAATAAAAGTCCTGAACTTGATTTAAAACAATCAATTTCATAAATTAAAGATGAGGATAGACCACATTTGTCAACAAACAGTTCATCTGAAAAAGATTTAGAGGTTGTTTTAGACAATAAGCTCATTATGAACCAAAAATGTGTTACAGAAACTGGAAGAACTAATTCAATTTTAGTTTGCCTTAATAGAAAAATCATAACCCAATTATAGGACGTTATGATCCCAGTGTTTTCTTCATAGGTCAGACCACAGATGAATGTTTCATCTGAGGACATTCATAAAGTACGGTACATCAGGAGAAGGCCAAGTACAATACAGAGCTAAAAATCAACTTAAGGGGAAGAACTGAAGAAGTTGGCAATTTCTATCCAGGGAAAAGGATCTCAAAATTGCCCTGTTTCAATATTTGAAAAGTAATATTGTGGACATAAGGTTGACTTCATCTGTGTTGTTTCCATGGGAGGTGTCAATACCTACAATTAAGTTAAATGGAACTAGATTTGGGTTGGTTTACCTAGTATTGTTCTTCAAAATAATTCATTCCTTTGAGATAAGGTGAGCTTCTCTCAAAGGTAATTATCAAGAATGTTGTAGATTGTGTTGGTCACTGGTCAACTCGTAAGACATCTCTCCCAGCTCTTAAAGCTATCATCCAGTGGTTTCATGAATACCTTTTAAGGTCTCCGTTATGGACAAGTGAACAGGAAATGCATATCCTTTTTATATGTTTGGTAGTAAGGGAAAGACTCAAGCCTTCTAGGTCTGCTACATGAATATGATGAGAGAAATTCCAACTAGGGTTAATTGGAAGGAAGCCAGTGTTATGTGAAAGTAAACTCCATGTTGGAAAATCTTGTAATACAAGACACCAAGGAAATTGAGAGTGGGCAAATGTCTTCACTTACCTTGGCAACCTCATATATTAGTCAAAACTTGGTATTTTAAAAAAATTAATTAAAACATCACTACTTGATCATTATTAAATCTACTTCAGAGAAATGGTTCAAATTTCTATTAAAATTATTTGGACCATCCTTGGAGTTCTTTGTATTATTTTACAATGTAGATACTATTTAAAAATGTAATAAAATAGCAAGTGCATTGGAACTAATTAAACTTGTTAAATAGTTCAATTAATAAACTATCTAAAATTGAACTAAAATATTAGTTCAATTAAGAAAATATCTAAAAGTACTTTATAAAGTGTCTAACAGCATATTCATGTAGAGCTGTAATTATTATTCATTCTACCATATGTCATACATAACTTAAGAGTTGTCTATATTAAAAATGTCTTTATAAAATTATGAAGTAACACTAAATTCTTATAAGACACAAAAAAAGCAAGGAAAGGATGTCAAATTCCTCTGAATGGAAGAATTAGTTCTAAATTAAGAGATGCTGCTTAGACTGAGCATACTCAAATGTCACCAAAGAGCTGTGAGGATCAATGATGCTTTTATCTGTGAAAAGTGCTTTGCAAAATGTTGTATAATTTCAAAATCAGAATATTATCATTATTCTATTTTCATTGTTAACAGTATTTTCATTGTACTACTACAATGAAATATAAATGTCTGGACTAAGCAACTCTACATGATAATTAACATCAGCATTCTGGTACCCAGAGTGGACAAAATCAGGTAATAATTTTCCTTATGTGTAGGTGGTTTGAATACCTTAAATCACTCTCTGATAGCTTTCATTATTAATTATTAGCTGAAGTCACAATTTCAAATTTAGAGACTCTATAGCCACTCTCTATATTACAAATCACTGTTATAATAGTCCTTATGGTAGCAAAATTGCATGGTAAAAGCACTAGATCAATAATAAAAGAAAAGTAAGTATGTTGAAGACCTATATTAAGATGACATCCTTAAAAGGAATCATTGAAACCATTTTGATCCTCCATTATCATACCTCCAAAAGACCAATAGGTATGATTTATGAAGCCTAAATATTCTATAGATATATCTTAGTTACTTTATATCAAGATGAATTTGATCACCTGGGATGGAAGTTACTAAGCAATCATGAAACTGAACCTCCTCATTTTACAAATGAAGAGACAAGATCCTGGCAAATAAGTGCCTTATCCAGGGTAAATTAGCAGGGGAGATGGGATTTCAAGAAGAAATTATAGTCTTTTGTCCTTCTTAGGGATTATACTTATGGTAAAATCTGATCATATATTTAATAAAGCCAACCAATATGCTCTAGTCCTTTTCCTTCATGGTCCTTATCCTCACCAAGTACATGTTATTAAATAGGCGTAAGGTGGCCCGATTTAAACTGGATGATGAACTTGAAAGGCTTTGATTCTCTTCCAGTAACAACCTAGATTACAATCACAATAGGATTTTTAAAATGTTGGCCAACACAGCCAGATACCCAAATATGCAGGGAACCCTGACTGCTTCACTTCACACACACAGAGCTGCAAAGAAATGTGTCCATGCATGTATAGCATGTGTGTATAAATGTGAAGGGCTGGTAAGAAATGCATGATGAGCAAGAACATTGACCTTGTTTCTATTTGGAGTCAAAGAGATGCAAAGAGATTCTTTCATATATTTTATTTCCCTAAGGGGAACATGTTAACTTAATTTTTCAAAAATCTTCAAGCAACACAATCTCTCTAGTTGCAGTAGCGCTTTCTTTTTCTAGTGCTGTTTTACTTCAGTTTGGTTTTTTCATTGTTCAGAAGCAAAAAAGGGAAAATTTGGCAAAGTTTGACCCAGTCAAGATAGATGTTAATTGCAATGTTGTAATACTAATGTGCATCCTTACTCAACCAAGAGAAACTCATTATGGCCTCATTTAACATTCTGAAAACATTTCTAGACCATTTATAGGTTCAAATGGAAATAAATATGGCTATATGTGTAGAATTGTCATTTTAATCAAATTAAATTTTCCAATTAAGGAAAGAAGTCGTATTAAGATCACCTATAATTCTTATTCATGGAAGATTTCAGTTCAGATTATTGAACTCTGAAAAACTATTTTTAGAACAAGAAATTTGGATTCTTCCAGTGATTTATTTATGAGAATGGGTTATTGGTGTTTTTTAGCACTGAGATATTTTTAGAATAATGTATTTATAGTTGATAGTTTAACTCTTTTAAAATTCTTGCTGGTTTGGAAATCAAAGGTTGAAAATCAATAATGATGAGAATCTGAATAAATATATTTCCAAAGAGCATCATCATTTAGAAGGAACAAGGAGTTGAAATTTTGCTTTCATAATAAAAAAAATTACTGACCCTCTTTCAGTGCAATTTTCTAAATGCTCACCTATGATGCTTTAAAAAATAAGTAAAGAACATTGCTATAATATCTATAAAGTATAAATAAGAGTAACCAAATCAAAAAAGAAAGTTAAATCTGGTCGACTTGAACAGTTTAATAGTATCATTAATAATGCATCCATAAACTATGTCCATTTAAATACCAAAGTTGAGTTCTTAAGCAAAATAAATAAATATACTCCATGCAATCAAAAATTTTTTTAGGATGACTCATTCCTTTCAACTCTGACATTCAGCTAATGATGATACATTGCATTGCATTTATACCACATCACATTTATATTGCATTACAAATAATCTTTGTTACCTGACAGACAGGGTTGTTTGTTTTTTATTTCTCCCAAACTTGCACATTTTTAAAACATTTAAATTCAAAAAGCACAAATCTGTGTAATAATTAACATGCTGCCTGAGGTTGATAAGATTTAAGAAGCAAGAACTTCTAGGATTTCTGAAGAGATCTAAACTTGCAGGACAGATGGTCTGCACCCATATCATCAGCAGACTCAGAACCAGGTCTGCGTCGCGGAGGCTGTGACCCCAGATGTGGGATTGGAGGGGACTGGGAAATATCTTCTGTTCCATCTCTGGCCTGAAGAGTATTTGTTTTTCTGTTTACAAAAGATGCATCCCTGCAGTCTGTGCTGCATCTGTCAGACTTCACTGTCAAAATGCATCCTACTCCTGATTAAATACATTTATTCAACAAATAGTTACTAAATTCCTGCTATGTTCTGTATATGACAAGGAATGCAGATAGCTAGGAGCTGTACAGTTGCAGAAAGTTAAAAAAAAAAAGACAGAAAATTCTTTGTTTTGATCTCATCACTACCCCTTCCTGACTGTGGGGCCGTGATGAATAACCTAGCCTCAGTTTCTTGGTCTGTAAAATGGGGGTTATAGGTGACACTATCTGTCATAGAGTACAAAACTGGATGGGTCCGATTATGATTAGCAAAGAAAATATATGAAAGGGATTTAGAACAATATTGGCACATACTAACATTTCAATAATTAGAGCTCTTGCTAATTTTATTATGAGCCAAAGATATTACCCTTAAGGAATTTAAAGTGAAATAGGGAACTGAGTTATCTGTGTATATAACCATGACAGAAAGTAGAAAGAGTAGTTCAGGGAAAGAAAATAGCCTCCAGAAATAGGGGTCAGAGGAAGTTCGAGAGAAGAGGTCACATTTGAGCAAGTATTTCCAGAATAGGAGCAAGTACTTAATACCCAATCAGAATTTAGGGCATTCACTCATTCATAACAAAGATTCCTGAAGTTTAAGAGAGTCACAGGAAAAGAATAAGTTTTTTTAAATGTGAGTAGTGATTTCTTTTGTAGGGGAAAAACTATTTTATTTATTTATCTATTTATTTCACGAGTCCATGTCTCAGTACATAATGATTACATTCCTCGCGGGGAGTTGGTTCATGCACACAACACATCTTAATTCTTTTTTCATCTTCTCCCCCCCTCCATTTCTTGGCCCCCTTCCCTGTTGCAAAATATCCATCTCCCTATTTCCTATTATCTATCTTTAATTTTGCTTTTTTTTATAGTTTGAATTTCCCATATAAGAGAAACCATGGGCTATTTAAGCTGTGTCTCTGATTTATTTCACATAACATTATGATCTCTAGGTACATTCATCTGCCTACAAATGACTCAAGCTTATCCTTCTTAATGGCAGAGTACTACTCTATTGTGTATAGATGCCCCAGGTTCCTTATCCATTCATCTGTTGATGGACATATAGGCTGCTTCCAAGATTTAGCTATTGTGAATTGTGCTGCTATAAACATGGGTATGCATATGTCACTGTAACAGGATGTCTTCAACTTTCACAGGAAGATACCTAGAAGGGGAACAGCTGGGTCAAGTTCTGTGATTTTTGTGTCTCTTCTTTTTTCCCCTTCCCTCTACCCTCTTTTATTTTTCCAGCATCAAATTCATTTATTTATCTTATAAGACCTTCTAAAGTTAATTATAATATATATACAGGCTGAAAACCCAGAGTAATAGGCCAAACAATGTATAAAACATGTAAGACAATTTAAGGTTATTTTTTTTAGATCTAAAGTTCTAAATTGGCTGTCACAAATCACAGGATCTCCTTTTATGGGCTAAATATAAATCCATCATGTGAATATATCACGTATATGGGAATTTGAAAACAGATCATTGAAATTCCATTCATCAGGTAAGTTTTCTCTTCTTCCTTTGTTCTTCATAATTCTATTGTTATGTTCTCAGGTTCTCTGACATTTCCTTTAATAACTGTTTTAAGATTCCGGTCTGACAGTTCCATCATTTTTGCCATTTTGGGTCACTTTTCATTGTTATTTTCTTATCATGTAGGCCACATTTTCTTGCTTCTTGACATTTTAAAGATTTTATTGGATGCTGGACATTAATTTTCACACTGTTTAGTGCTGGATACTGTTGTGTTCCTTGAATGAGTATAAGGCTTTATTTTGATGGTTATGTTATTTGAAGATGTTGGCACACATTGAGTCTTTGTAAGGCTTGTTTTTAATCTGTTTTTGAAGTAGGTCTTGGGTACCCTTTAATCCAGATATCCAACTCCACTGCTGCTGCGTGATCTCTGGCTAATGTTGAACTAGTGATCCTCGGTTGTTCTTTGCGAAGCATTGTGCTGATATACTCTACACCTGCACAGTTTGATGTTATATAAATATCTGAGGGGACTTCCTTGCAAATTTCCAGAGCTCTTGTTCACCATTACTCCTTCCTTCCCACAATGCTGCCTTGAAAATTCCAGCTATCACACCCTCCTCAAACTCTGACCACCATCTGCTTACCTCTGCAAGAGGATTGGTCTTGGTTCAGGCTCCCCTTCCTCTGTGCCTATTTTCTGTAAGCTATTTCCAGGCCCAACATGGAGAAATTATAGAATTTCCGTCAATGGTTCCCATCTCTCCAAGATCAGAGTCCTATCTGTTTTCTGATGTGTATAACGAATTGTTTTATATGCATTTTTTACAATTTTCTAATTTAGGATAGGGGCATAATTTCAGTCCTTATTATTCCCTTATGTCCAGAAGCAGGATCCCAGTCATAGAGATACTGAATAAATAAGCTCTGATTTTTTTTCTAGGGTGAATAATATCCATCATAAGCAGGCATGGTGATGATGCAAAATCATAGACAGTAGTCTTCTTTGTTTTAGTAAATGGCTGCCAAAAATCATTAGCTAATTTTTACTGTTTGTTTGGAGGGGTATTTCCAAAGGAAAATTGCAGACCCCTGTCCTATTCAAATTTTTATCATTGATTTAGATTGAGGAAGCCCATCAAATTTTTGCAAAAACGTAAGACTAAAAATGCTACCTAATCATCTGAGTGGATACTGAAAGCTTTCAATAGGTGGAAAAAGCTGACATTTAATGGGAATAGATGTAAAAAATTTTAAGTTCAAAAGACCAAGGACTCAAATACAAAACAGGGAGATTTGCTGTCTTATCCAATTTACATGAGAAATGTCTAGCATTTTATTTGCCCACATGCTTAATATGAATTGTGCTGACATTGATTTTTTTAAAAAAAGAAAAAAAGCAAGGAAAGAAATGGGGGGAAGAAAAGAAAAGAAAAGAAACTTTAGACAGACGGCAATAATCTGGATTTCAGATCTCTGAGGTCAGGAAATTAGTTTTATTTACTAATGAATTCTCCTCACAGAGCTTTAAAAATTTCAAGATGCTGTCATACAATAAATTGCATTCCGTTCCAGAAATCATATTTTAAGTGGCACACTGACAATCTCAATTGGAAACCCAGCATTCTCGTAATTCTAGAGACTATCCCAATACAGCAGCAGTTGAAAACATTTTGTGTTCAAATCAAAGGAAAGAAATCAAAAGGAAAAAATATTGTCTACCTCAAAATACACTCAGCCCTCTGAATCTCTAAGTTCTGCATCTGCTGATTCAAACAACCACAGATTAAAATATTTGGGGAAAATCCTACATCTGTACTGAATGTGCATAGGTTTTTTTCTTGTTATTATTCCCTAAGCAATGAAGTAAAGCAACTATTTATCATTTACATCATATTAGTGTACAAGTCATGTAGAGCTGATGGAAAGCATATGGGAGGATGTGTATAGGTTATATGCAACTACTATGTCATCTTTTATAATGGCTGGAGCGTCTATGGATTTAGGTATCTTCAGGAGCCCTGGAGCCAATCTCTTGCAGATACCAAGAGGTGGCTGATTGTGAAGGACTATTTGAAGGGGTAGTGAAATTGCTCTATGTCTCGCAAGTAGATAGAGAACACTACAACTATGGGGGAAAGTGACCAGAAAAGGAGTTGGAGTCTAATAATAAAATAGCGTCTTTTGTGGGAAGGAGGTCCCAAGCAGTGGCCAATTCAGGAAATCCACCATTTAAAATATTTCAAAGAGGTATTTTAAGGTGGTGTAAGAATTCTATTCCCTGCAAACTTTGGAAATGCTTGGTTCCTGGGTGCCAACGCAACAGAGTAAATATTTGTCTTCCTCTGAGTCTTGACAGAAAATCCTTCATCAGCATTGTTTGACTCTCAACAGCTAAGCAGAGCCTTACCATTAGTTCCTCTACCACAAATCAGTATATTTGCTACTGAAGGTGATCAAGCATTGCCACATGGGAGAAACTTGAGGTAGAGATGGATGGGGAGGAAGAGACAGGGCCAGGAAAGAGAGCAGTGTTCTGTATTGGAAGACATGGCAGATGCTTTAGAAGCCCAGCTCTTTCCACAGAGCAGGAGAAGTCTATATTCTATAAACTGACTGCCTGTTGCACTCAACATTTTGTATTAAGGGAAAAAAATGTATCCTGATGCCTTTTCTCGACTCCTCCAATAATTAAAATATTAAAATGTATCATCCACAGCAAAATGCAGATAATTGTTGAAACTAGACAATGGGAATAATCAATCGTTGGGGTTGATTACACCACTCTACTTTCATGTGGGTGTATTTTTCATACTACAGTGTTCTTACTTTTGTCTATCAAGTATCTTACAAATATATCCCGCCATACTCAGGAGTAACATTTTATCCTTTCTGATAAGTGTGCCTTTGCACGTGGAGAAAGCTCCACTAGGACATTATCCTTTGCACTATGACCCCAGGTTCCAACTTCCACTGGGGAAGTAGAGAAACTTTTCGTGGGTGACTTTGGGATAGGGAAGTGAGTATGCATAGCTCTTCCCCTTTCCCTCTCTCCTTTTGGGAGCCACCTGGCTGCAGAAAGCACACACTTTGTCTACCTTCCATACTGTAAGTTAGACGGGGCAGCCTGGTAAGTATTTCTGGGTGAAATACCTACATTAGAAAGTCTATTGTTACTTCCATCCAAGCCTTGTCAACTAAATCCAGGATTTATGAAGCTGATAGTTTTATGCCAATCTACCTGAGTTCTTTGCTTTTCTCAAAGGATTCAGAATTCTACACCTAACGAGGGTGCTAAACATCAGTTCCTTTCCACTCCTTTCCTGTTGTCTTTGTTGACCAACCTTCCTGAGAAGTGTTTCCAAGTTACTCCACAGATTGAGTTACTACACTCTCTCTCTCTCAACTCAGTTTATGCCAACAGTGTATCATCTATAGAATCATGTTGCCAGTATCTGATTAGACATCTGTCTTGCCAACTAGATGGTACCTTCTAAAACCAAGACAGTCTTTCATCTAGTCATTCATCTAACACTAGCATAATGCCTAGTCTTAGTTAAGTGTACTCAGAATGTTCTATAAAAGAATGAATGAATGAGCTGGGTGCAGTGGTAAATGCCTGCAATACCAGCACTGAGAGAGACTGAGGCAAGAGAATTACAAAGTCAACTCCTACCAGAGCAACTTAGCAAGACCCTGTCTCAAAATAAAAAACAAAAATGGCCGAGAATGTAGCTCATTGGTAGAACATCCCTGGGTTCAGTCTCTAGTGCTGCAAAAGGAAATTAATGAATGAATAAATACTTAGTATTTTCAATAGATAGTTATTAATTCTGAGTAGTAGTTCATTTTAAGACCTTAGTTATCTTTAATGATAGAATTAAAAACTTCTAGGCCTGAGACAAAAACATGTATCTCAGTTGAGTTTTAATATATACTGACTTTAACTTATAGTCTACAAGTTCCAATGGTAATATATTAATTTATGCAGTTCTTTAATTAGTACACTGTGAAACTAGGAATACAGAATTCTGCATTTTATTTTTGGCAATACTACTGACCTATCTTTGCCTTTGAAGAAATCACTTGAACAATTGGTGCCTTGGTTCCATATCTATAAAATGGAGGCATTAAGTGTGCTTATATCCCCTAATAATTAACACTTTACATATAAAACCTATATTTTCAGTGTTGCATATTTAGCTATAATTTTAGACCACAGAGGAACATTGGAAATTTACTAAAAAGCCAGTGCATTTAATGCCAAGAGATATATTTTTAACTTTTTTGCTATAAAAGAGTTCTTAATATTGAAAGAATAGGAGTTCATAAAATTGCTCCTGTTCAATGGAAGTAATTATTTTTATATTTTGATTAAATTAATAAATAAAGACAAAATCGGGGTATTATATTTAGTGATTCCTGAGAGAGAAATATTAACATTAAAACATAATTGTTTATCTGTTGAACGGGTATTTTAAGAAAGAAAGTCTGATTCACTATCATCATAGAAAAGCATAGATCCTTCATTCCTAGTAACTGGAGAATTTCACATTAGCACATGGCTGTTTCTATAGTGTATGCAGAGAATAATGGATTATGAAGAAAAGAGATACTACTAAAATGGCCAAGGATTCATAACCAAGACCATTAGTAACCCAACCAATAACCACCCTTTCCTCCAAAATACCAAGCTCCATGTTAATTATGAGCAGCAAGAGTCTCAGGTTATTTTTCAAAAGATATCTCCAGCCTCTCTTGAAGCTAGGTGTGGCCCTGACATAAAATTTTGGCCAATAAAATGACAACAAAAGTTGTTAGTTATGCTAACATCTTTCAGAAGATGATAGACAACTCTAACCTCCATGTTCTCCTGTACCTTTTCCTTTTTCCCTCTAGCTGGAATGTGGTCATGATGGCTCAATCATCAGCAATCATTTTGAGACTTTGCAGATGGAAGCCAGTATTAAGGATACCATAGAAATAAATTAGAAGGATCCTGGATCCCTGGCCCCTTCAATGGCGTTACCACTAAGTCCCTCAACATTCTCCAGGATCAACTACTTCCTTTCAGTGCAGGAAAACAAACCATCTCTGTAAGCCATTGTGATCAGATTGCTGATGCTAGCTGACAAGAACAATTCCTTCGTGGTAGAACATATCCTACCTTAACAGAAAGACAATCTCAAGCCAGCATTACTTTAGAAGTCTTGTGGGACAAGGTAAACATTTTGCTGCCTTCACTTGCCAAGTTAAATTTTCAAGTCTCAGGTTGAAAAATGACCAGCTACTCTTGGAAGCTCTGTGTGGCATCAAAGCCCCAAGGGATGTTTCCAGGCCTTCTTTGTAATGGTTATACAAACCAAATAGCTCTCCACCAAGCAGAGAAACCAAGACCCCGTGCAGCTCTGAGCACCTGCAACTCCAAATATATGTTGCTCCAGGGGGAATATGAGATTAGTTCCTACGAATATTGCTACCATTGTTTTTCCCATTAAAGTAACTGTTCATAAGTCTGTTTTTCCCTGCAGATTGTGAATTCCTTAAGGGCTGAAGCGATCATATTAATCACTGTGTCCCCACGTTCTAGGCACTCCATAGAGAGAAGCTGAGTGAGTGAATGAACATCCGGCCTCTGAAGTTCTTGTGGGCTCTTCAGATCCTGAGCTCTGATGTGTGAACTGGAGGGGGTGCCATTGGCTAGCATCTGACACATCCAAACTTCCAGCAGAGCCACTTAGTTCATTTTTCTGTCTGCTGAAAGAATTGAATAAAATTTGAATGGGAGGAGGAAAATCTTTCCCTCCACATTTAGGGAAGACAATTCACATGGAAAAGATGCTGACTGCACTACTGGTTAATCATTTTCACATCCCTTAATTACAAAACCTTTGTTTCCCTATTTGATGCAGGAGAGTTATCTATGCCTAGATGCAAAGGTAGGAGAAGTAAGTGGCTGGCAGGGTAACTAGGCAGTCACACAGTAGAAGGAAGCTTTTACATCAGAAAGAAAACATAGTAGCATAGTTAGGCATGAAACATTTGAGGAATCTTCACAATTTCTATGAGAAATGTTATAATTATGCCCATGTATTGTGTCCCACCACAAAATTTGGCTCAGATTATAAAGAGCAATGCGACAACTAGTTTCAAAAGTAGTTTTGGTCTTGAAATACTTGAAGCCAAATGCAATATGTAAAACCACAAAAGTGGAACTTTCCTTATTTAGGAGTGTATTCGTGAGCTTTCCTGTCACTGAGACACAATACCTGACAACCACAACTTAAAGAAAGAGAGGTTTAAGTTGGCTCATGGTTTCAGGGGATTTAATCCATGGTCAGCTGGCTCCAAGGCAGAAACATCATGGTAGATGGGCATAATGGAGAAAGATGGTTAATTCATGGAAGCTAGGAAGCAAAGCAAAGAATAATGTCAGAAAATAAGAAGCCAGGGACTAGATATAGTTCCCAAGGTCATGACTCGATGATCCATAGGTACACTCAGAAGTGTATAATGCTAATTCCCTCAATGATTCCCAAGCCAATAAAATGGCAAAATTAACCACCACAATAAGGCAGGAGAGAGACCCAAAGATCATCTGTTCTCCACCATCCATCTTCTTGGAGCCTCACATTGTCCTGGGTGAAGACAGCACAGTCTGAAAACATCACTGGACTATTTCCTTGCTCTGACTTTAAATGAATCCATAGACTAAGGATGTATTCCTTTTTATACTCATTTCCTGGCAGCAGAAATACTAGGTTAGCCCCAAATAGGAAGCTTAATACATCAACCAGAGCCTAGAACCCAAACTACCTCCCTCTCCATGTCACTTATTTTACCTGTCTGCTAGTCTTTGAAATAAAGCCAGAGATTAAATTATTCTTTTAACATTTGGCTAAGTTCATTCCCTTCATTTGACAGTATACCTTCATTTAGACAAGGTGATTTGTTAAATGGATTATGCAAAAAGCTTTAACATTACCGACAGCTTTCCTCACATATGACTTTTGTTCACTTCCCAAAATAAATAGCCTTTGGCCATTAGAAAGAGGGGAGAGAGTGTAATTAGTTACCTTAGTCCATTCTCCTTGATCAAACAACCTTGTTGGTGTTTCACATTCTTTCAGTTTCTCAGATTTAGTGCCATCCTATCTGGACACCAGATGTTTTATTTGAAAACAGTTACTAGAATATAAATGGAATGAAAACTAATCAGGTTGTTATAAATTCAAATAAGGTAGGTTGTTTGAGAAAATCTTCGGTGAATGAGAAAGCAAAAGAGTATTTTCATCTGATGGAACAGGTAGTACACGAGAAAGCTCTGTGAATCTTTCCACGTTGCTTTGGGCACTCCATAAATACTAAATAAAACCACCATGGTGGTGGCCCGCAGCATTTTGAGATCCCCTTGGTTTCTCATGAACACTAATGGCTTCATGTTTAAAAGGGGAAAACCTATAAATTGAGAGTCTAATTCTGCCCTTAGTAGGAGAGAGAACCGTGGTTCTTGTCAAGCAATTTTTAATGTTCAAATATTTATTTTAAATGCTGAAAATAAATGTAGTCCCTTCTAGGCTCAGTAATTTGGTGGCAAAGACTTAGGCTCAGAATGTTGTTTTTATAGTGAAGCTCAACTATCAGCACAGAGCACTCTTGATGCTTCCATTTTTACTTACTGTTTCCATTTTCCAGTGTTCTAGTTACAAAGTGCCATAGACTGGACTGCAGTCACTCGTTGATCATTGTTGATTTATGGTTGGGGCACAGGGATGTTCACATCAGAGCTGTCTTCTTCCTCTTAGTCTCAGTTATAGATGCACTGACTTCTGGTTTCAGATTTGTAGGCAAAATTGTGTGACTTCACTTACCTCTCCAGAAGTATATACATTACCAGCACCCTCAAGACAATCCACAAGGAATGGGAAGCAAATATCAGAATCTCTGTTACCTTTTCATCTTAAAGTAAGATACAAATTACTTTGCATGCACTAAATGTATGAATTGACACTAGTCAGCTGTCATGTGACATTGAGGGAGGACTGGGTGTTTTCTAAGAAGATGCTTTAAGGTGTTGCCATGAATTACGGTTTATATCATGTGCCTGCCTAAATGAATTTATGGTTTAGATGATCCAGTCTGAACTAAATTACCTCTCACAGAATGAACAAATGCCTAGAAAAGATTCTTTCAAAGAAACTACAGATTGGAGATAGCATAAATAATACAAGCATAGGTAAATAAAAAAACTGCTGAGACAAACATTAATTCCTAGTGTAAGTTCATCATGTCAAACAATGTAAGGTAAAAGCAATAATGACATAATTATATCAGACATACTGAATCACATTTCTTTCATGTTCTTTTTAAAATTTTTTTTTATTTTTTAAAAATTCTTTTATTGGTACATGTTAAGTATAGAATACGTTTACATTTATCATTGAGTGCTTGTACCTGTACATGATGTATCTCGGTTCTTATTTTTCCCCCATTACCTGTGTGCCCTTCACCCCCCTCCACCCTTCCCTATTTACATAGATTTCATTTCCATCTTTTTTCTTTTCTCATAATTTTTCCTTATCTTTCTTTCCTTTCCCCTTCCCCCCCCCACCACCCCTACACCTTTGGACCTTTTCCTATTTTAAATTATCAATTATTCATTTTAATCATTTTAATCCTTATTTACACTTTCAGTTTCTCACACTAAAGAAACTATTCAGTATTTACACATGTGTATCCTATTTATTTCACTTAAGAGTATGGCCTCAATATGCATCCATTTAGCTATACATGTCTAGCTTCTCGTTCTTTATGGCTGAGAAGTACTCCATTTTATAAAAAAAAAAACAAAACCAAACACATCTTCTTTATCCAGTTTCTAATTGATGGGCACTTGGGCTGTTTCCAAGCTTTAGCTATTACAAACTGTGCCACTATAAACATGGGTGCACGTATATCTCTGTGGTATGATTCTTTTAATTCTTTGCGGAAGACACCCAGCAGGGGAATAGCTGGGTCAAATGAGACCTCTAGCCCTACTTCTTGAGGTATCTCCATACTGATTTCCACAGTGGTAGCACCAGTCTGCACTCCCATGAACAATGAAGAAGGGTTCCTTTCTCCCCACACCCCTGCCAGCATTTGTTGTTGGTTGATTTCTTAACAGCAGCCATTCTTTGTGGGGTGAGGTAGAATCTCAGTGTTGTTTTCATCTGCATCTCTCTAATGACCAGTGATGTTGAACATTTTTTCATATATTTATTTGCTTATTTTACTTCTTTGAGAAATGTCTGTTCATTTCATATCTCCATTTTTGAATTGGGTCTTTAAATTTGGGGGGTCTGATTTTTTTCAGTTTTTTATATATTCTAGATAGTAGACTTTTGTCTGAGGTATAGCTGCTAAAAATTTTTTCTCCCATATTGTAGGTTGTCTCTTAGCTCTGTTGGTGGTTTCTCTTGCAGTGCAGAACCTTTTTAATAAGATGAGATCCCAGTTGTTGATTTTTTGTGCTAGTTCCCGTGCTACTGAGGTTTTGTTCATAATGTCTTTTCCTATGCCAATGTCTTCAAGAGCTCTACCTAACTTATCTTCCAGCAAGTTTAGTGTTTCTAACTTAATATTTAGATCTTTAATCCACTTTGATTTTAGTTTAGTGCATGTTCACAGGTATGGGTCTAGTTTTAATCATTGGCAGGTTGAAATCCAGTTTATCCAACACCATTTATTAAATAGGCTCTCTTTCCTCCGATGATGGTGGTTGGCTCCTTTGTCAAAGATGAGGTGGATGAGTATGTCTGGAGTTGTTTCTGAATCCTCTAATCTATTCCACTGGTCTTCAGGTCAGTTTCTTTGCCAGTTCCATGCTGTTTTATCACAGTAGCTTTGTAGTATAGTTTCAAGTTGGGGATTGTGATACCCCCTGCCCCCATATCTCTGTTGCCCAGAATTACTTTTGCTATTCTAGGTCTTTTCTGGTTCCAAATAAGTTTTTGGATTGTTTTCTCTAGTTCTGTGAAGTACATTGTTGGAATTTCAATCAGCATTGCATTAAATCTATATAGTAGTTTGGGAAGTATGGCCATTTTCACTACATTCATTCTTCCTACCCAGGAACAAGGGATGTCTTTCCATTTTCTTATATCCTCCTCAATCTCCTATTTCAAAGTGCTGTAGTTTTCAGTGTAGAGGTTTTTTGCTTCCTTTGTGAGGTTGATTCCTAGATATTTCATTTTTTTGGATGCTATTGTAAAAGGAATTGTTTCCCTAATTTCTCTCTCAGTGAGTCTGCTATTTGTGTATAAGAAGGCTATTGCTTTTTGAGTGTTGATCTTATATCCAGCTACACTACTAAATCTGTCAATTAGGTCTAGATGTCTTTTGGCTGAGTTTTTTTGGGTCTTCTATGTAAAGTATCACATCATCAGCAAATAATGACAGTTTAACTTCTTCCTTTCCTATCTTTATCCCTTTATTTCTTTTGCCTTTCTAATTGCTGTGGCTAATGTTTCCAGAACTATATTGAACAAGAGTGGTGATAGTGGGCATCTTTGTCTTGCTCCTGATTTTAGCGTGAAAGTTCTCAGTTTTTGACCATTTAGTATGATGTTGGCTGTTGGTTTTTCATAAATAGCCTTAATCAGGTTGAAATAAAGACCTTCTATTCCAAGTTTCTGAAGCATTTTTTATCATGAACGGGTGTTGGATTTTGTCAAATGCCTTTGCTGCATCTATTGAGATGATCATATGGTTTTTGTCCTTGACTCTGTTAATATAGTGTATTACACTTATTGATTTATGAATGTTGAACCATCCTTGCATCCCTGGGATAAATCCAACTTGGTCAGGGTGTATGATCTTCTTGATGATCCTCTGTATTCTGTTTGCCAATATCTTGTTGAGGATTTTTGCATATATGTTCATTAGGGAGATTGGCCTGTAGTTCTCTTTTTTGTTTGAGTCTTTCCCTGGTTTTGGAATCAAAGTAACACTTGCTTCCAGGAAAGAATTTGGAAGCCTTGCTTCCCTTTCAATTTCCTTGATGAGTTTAAAGAGTAATGACATTAGTTCTTCTTTAAATGTCTTGTAGAATTCAGCAGTGAAGCCATCAGGACCTGGGCTTTTCTTTGTTGGTAAATTTTTTATTACATTTTCAGTTTCACTCATTGTGACTGGGGTGTTTAGAATTTCTATATCTTTTTCATTTAACTTTGACAATTCATATGTATCTAGGAATCTGTCCATTTCTTCTGTGTTTTCCATTTTATTAAAGTACGTGTTCTTAAAGTAGATATTGATGATCCTCTGGATTTCTGCTCGGTCTGTTGTGACTTCACCTTTTTCATTCTTACTTGCATGGATTTGAGCCTTTTCTTTCCTTTTTTTTGATAAGGTTGGCTAAAGGTTTTTTGATTTTATGTATTCTTTCAGAAAAGCAACTCTTTGATTCACTGACTTTTTGTATCATTCTCTTAGTCTCCATTGCATTGATTTCTGCTCTGATCTTTATAATTTCCTTTCTTATGTGAGCTTTGGGTTTGTTATGCTCTTCTTTTTCTAGGAGATTGAGGTTCTGCATTAGGTTATTTATCTGAGTTCTCTCTGTTTTAATAATATGGGTATTTACTGTTATGAATTTCCCATGTAAAAGTGCTTTCACTGTGTCCCATAGATTCCTGTATGTTGTAGTGGATTATCATTTACTTGTAGAAACTGTCAGGTGTTCTTTGCAGGATACCACAGTCTAGGTTGGAAGTTATTTTCTTTTAGGGCTTGAAATACTTCACTCCAGGCTCTCCTTGATTTGAAGGTTTGTGTTGAGACGTCTGCCGTGATTCTGATAGGCTTTCCTTTGTAGGTGATTTGTTTCTTTTCTCTAACTGCCTGTAAGATTTTCTTCTTCTATTGGGTTTCTGGGATCTTGACTATTATATGTCTAGGTGTAGATTTTTTTTGATCATGGCTAGTTGGAGTTCTATATGCCTCACTTATCTGTATGTCCAATTCTCCACCCCTATCTGGGAAGTTTTCTATTACTTCTGTGAACAGTTTTTTTATGTCAATTGTACTTTCTCCTGTTTTTTCATGGACTCCTCAGTCTTATGTTATTCTTCTTTGCATCATCTAGCAGCTGCTAGATTGATTTCTAGTGGTTCCTTACTATTTTGAAGAGATCTCTGTTTTCATGGTCCTTAACCAAAATCCTGTCTTCTATATCTGATATTCTATATTCGGATTCCCTTAATCTGCTCTGCATGCTTTCAATGGAGTTTTTAATGTCCTGAATATCTGTTTGAATCTGTTCCATGGATTTCATTTCTCTCTTATGTTGGGTGATCATGGTTTCCATTTCTTTCTTATGCTGGGCATTCGTGGCTTCTAGCATGTTTCTGAGCTCATCCTTTTTTTTTTTTTTTTTTTCTGTTTCTGTTCTAGAGCCCCTAATCATATCTTTCACTCTGCTCACCATCTCTGTAATTATCTGGGAAATTATTTCTGTTTTGAATTTTTTTACAGCCTCATTCATCTGTTTTGTTACTTCCTGTGCTATCAGTTCAGGGTGTCCAGGTGGTTCATTATCAGACTTTTCCACCTCATTTCCCTCAGAATTTGCCTTTTGTGGGGTGGAAGTCTGAGTTTGTGCCTTACTTAAATGTCTTCTCATTTTTGTTTTTGGTACTGTCCTTGGTTTAATTCCTGGTTTGATACTTTGAAGTTGCTTATTGTAAATATCTTTGTTGATGTATTTAGAACACTTATGGAATGATTGCTTCTCAAGTGTCTTCCAGATATAGCTGGTCTTTAGGTTTTGAGTCTCTAATGGCTCTGAGGCTGTCTCATTTTCATTATATCAGGAAGGACAACTGATTAGATCAATCACAACACCTTGGCCCAAGTGATACAATCAGCAACACAATAGCATCAAGTACCTCTTAGAAAATGACATTTGTGGTAGTTATTAATCTATCACCTTTAACTGTGTGAATTAAATCAAAATCAAGGACCAACCCAACATATATTTATAGTGAATAAACTCTTCAATATAGCAACTTTACCCTTTGGGATGGGGAGTTAGAAGGAGTTGGAGAGAGAGGAATAGTTAAGTAGAAGGATAGGGGAAGGTTAGCAGTGAGGCCAGAGGGCACAGGCAAGAGAAGGAAAGAGAAGAAAAGAAATATAAAGGAGAAATATGAGCTAGGAGCAGAACAGGAACACAAAGGGAGAAGAAGAATAATGTGGGACAGCAAAGGAGCAAGGCAAAAAGAGAGAGAAAGAAAAGAGAAAAGAAAGAAAAAAGAGAAAAATAAAAATTTTTAAAGAGTAACAAGAAAAATTAAAGATAAGAGCAAAAAAAATAGTGGTAATTTTGAAAATAACAAATAAAAGATAAAAATGAAGGGCCTCCTTCAGGGTATGTCTCTGCTGTCACAATAGACTACATGGGCAGCAGTGTGCAGTTATAAGTCAATGAGTCTCAGCAAGCCAGTCACTGACCCATGAGATCCAGGCAGATCTCTGGCTGCAAGTCCCAAGTTGAGCTCCCTGACCTCCTCCAGGGTTAAACTTTGCAAGATTCTACTGCAGGTTCCAGCTGCCTTTCCCCAGAAGATAGTCCAGGTTCCAATGGGAGGTGATGATCCCTCCAACTTACCAAGCACAGTGGTCTGGTGTGCCTTTATTGAAGAGATTCTCTTCACTTTTCCAGTAGGCTTCAGTTTTCATCAAGGAGCCTGAGAGAGGCCCTCTCTCTGTTGTTCACTTCTGCAGCTCAGGACAATGGCCTTTAGCCTCTCCCGTGCCTGTGTAGTGTGGATCCAAGTAGCTGTACAGCCAAGAGGCCAGGAGGAGGGGGTGGCTGTTGTTGCAGGCACCCGCCTGGCCAAACTGGAGGCTGGTGGGTATGCCCGGGGATCCTCATCAGCTCATTCTTTAATGCTCTTTTAAAGTGGGAAAAAACTCATGGGATCATACAAAATTGATAGAAAAAACTTATTTTAAAATATTGCTTTTATCTTTATCTGTTTATCATGTCTTCATCATGAAAAACATGTACATAGGATGTTATAACGTATCAAATACATGTGTCATTTGTTCATGAGTACACATGTAAGTAAGCATACACATATTTTGAATCCCTGGACAAGCTACTGTTTTTGATGTATAATCTACAAAGTTTGGGGACCACTGACCACCACATTCAGAACTATGAAATGGTAGAAAAGGTGTGGTCCCATAAGGAGCTGCCATTTCTTCTAGAGATTTCAGGTACACAGAAGAAGATCTGCATTTTGTAGCACTGTTTTGTTTTGTTTTTACTGAAGTTTAACATATATTCAGAAGTTGCACAAGGCACAATGACTTCTTTCAAAGTAAATCCATTCATATATCCAATACCCAGACAAGAAAGTAGAGTAACACCAGAATGGCAGGAGCTCCTCTGTCAGTCACCAGCCCAGCCAAGGGGAAAACTATCCTGTTTCTGGATACAAGTCCTTTGTATTGAAAATACATATGTATTGAAAAAATATCCTTTCTAGCTCTATAGATTGGCTTTTTATTCTCTTAATAAAGTCTTCAGATGAATAGGAGCTCTTAATTTTAAAATAGTTCGATTTATCAAAATGCTCTTTTATACTTAATGTTTTTGTCCTATTTAAGAAATCATTCCTTAGTCTAAATTTGTGAAGAATTGTTTGTTTTATTTTAATAGTTGTATGGTTTTGCCTCTAAATTTAGATCTGCAATCCATTTTCTATCTCTAACTGATTTTTGGTATAGTATGAGGTAGTAGATAAGTCATATTTTTGTAGCTATCCCAATTAACCAGCAGCATTTATTTCAAAATATAATCCTTTTCCCAACTCCTCGTAATCAACTGTTTTAATATAAAACTGTGACTCTTTAAGTTTGGGAATGTTTCTGAATTTATCATTCCATTGCTCTAGTAGCTATCTTTGTATTATGGCACGTTCTCAGTCATTTTAGCTTTAAAATAGATCTTCAGTCTGATAGAGCATCTACTTTGTTTGGACTGTTTGAATGGGTTAGGTCCTTCGAATTTACACATAAATTTAAAATCAGTTTGTGTATTTCCAAAACAGTGTATTTGCATTGAAAAGTATAGCTCAATTTGTGAAGAATTGACCTCTTTATACTTTTGTAATTTCCAAACTGTGACATGATATGTTGCTGCATTTATTTAGATCTGTAATTTTTCCCAGTAATAAATTGTGGGTTCTCAGTTTGAATAGTAAATTTTAATGTCACACTTTATATTTAATTTCAAAATATTTGATGCTATTATTTATATTGTATCATTTTAAAACATCAATTTTTATTTGTTACTGGGATATACAAATAAAAATCCATGTCAGTGTAATCTTTTTTCCAGATATTATGTCATATTTACTTAATCTGGATCATTTTTTATATATTTCAACCTTGATAAATTCACTTACTAATTATAATAATTTTCTCTAAATTCTTTTAAACTTTTTTAAAAAATCATATCATCTACAAATAATGTAGCTTTTTTATTTCTTCCTTTAGCATATATATATGCCTTTTGTCTATTTTTCTTTTCATTGATATGCTAGCACTTTCAACTCAATGAGGTATGGAAATGATAGCTTACATGTCATATTTTCAGTCTCACTGAAAACTTTTCATTATTTCACCAGATGTGTGCTGTTTACTATAGCAGTTTGAAATTTTTGTAGATAATCTTTGTTAGCTATATAAGGGAACTATTTTATCAAAAATCAGTGCTGAATTTTACCATACATTTTCCTGTATCTACTAATATGATAGTACATTTATTTATTTGGTTAATACTAAAAACCCTTGCAATCCTGAAATAAAATTCCAGTGTGTTAGCCTACTGTCATATTGCTGGATTCAATAAACTATTTTATTTAGGATTTCTATTTCTAAACTGATGAAAACATAGGATTATAACTTTCTATCTTTTAGTAATCTTGTAAGAGATCAAGTTTTCACTACAAAAAATGATTTGGGAAGTATTTTTGATTGTTACCTTCTGAAAGGGTTTGTACAGAAAAATATTCATGTTATTTCTTTTATATTTCTAAAAATCTATTTATGAAACTATACCAGTTTTCATAGTAAAGTTTTTAATAACAAAATCAATTTCTTTAATCAATATTGATATATTCAAATATCTCCACCTATAATGTAAGGTTTTTTTAAGAATTGGCCCTTTTTGTTGAATTATTAAATGTACTGACATGAAATTATCTATATCTCCTTAATATCAGTTGGCCCTTCTTGATGTTGATAATTTGTTTTTTCTATTTTTTGTGGTTAGTCTTTCTAAAAATTAATCTATTTTATTAATGATTTCAAAGAACTATGATTTAGTTAATTTATTCCATTATACATTTGTTTTCTTTCATTAATTTCTGGCCTCATTTTTATTGTTTTCTTCCTCTTACTCTTTGGATTTTCATCTTCTTTAGAAGAAAGCTTAGGTCATTGATCTTCAATTTTTTAGTATATTTTAATGTATGGATTCTAAGTTATAAATTCCATCTCAGCACTGTATTGGCTGCATGCCTCACTTTTTGATGCATAATATCATTACAATTCCATTTGAATTTTCTAATTTCTATTATAATTCTTCACAAATTGGTTATTTAGGAGAATACTGTCTAACTTTGAAGTAGTTGGGCATTTTCTAATTAGCTGTTTGTGATTCATTTGTATCTTATTTGCACTCTGAACAGAAAATATGCTCTTAATGACTTCTGTCTTTTGACATTCAGTGAAGCTTTTTTATGACTCAATGCATCATCAATTATGGTAAAGGTTTACCTTGCACTTGAAAAGAATATGAATTTGAATGTTGTTTGATATGATGTTTTATATACGTCACTTAAGTTGTACAGATATGCTAAGTTCTTAATGATAATAACAGATTTCTATTTCTCTGGTTAGCTCTTTCAATGTCTGCTTTATTTTTAAACTATATTATTGGGTCCATGCAAGTTTAGGATTGCAATAACCTCCTGAACTTACTCATTTATCATCATAAAATGACTCTCAATCTCTGACAATGAAATTGTGCCTTAAAAACTATTTTATGTGATAGTAACACGGCTATACTAGCTCTCTTTTTTTCTACTCTAAATGAATTTGTGTCCTTATATTTAAAGTGTACCCCTTGTAGTCAGCATATATTTAGATTTTTGTTTTCTAGTCTCACTGTCATAGCTTTTTACTGATAATATTTAGTCCATTTACATTTAATTTAATTAATGATATAATTGGGTTTATATGTACCATCTTACTCTTTGTTTTCTAGTTGACTTATCTGATTTATGTCTTTCTTCATTTCTTTCCTTCTTTTGGAATCTTATATGCATGTTGGCTATTTTTACTGTGCCCTACATATCTATGTAATTCATCCCTATATTTCACTCTTCTTTCTATGCTTTATTTTTATTATTAGAATAGATTAATTAAAATAGATAATTTGTATTAACTTGTCTTCTAATTCTTTAATCCTGTCTTGTTATGTGTCTAATCTATGTTAAAATCCATCCATTAGGTACTTGATTTATATTCTAATTTTTATTTCTGAAATTTCTGTTTTTGTTTTTCTAGATTCTAGGCCTGTGGTAAATTTTTCTATTACTCTCTACTTCTTCATTTTATTCTATTATCCTAAATATGAAAGACTATATCTCTTAATTACAATACTAGACCACCTGTGAGTCTACTTCTATTCTCTGATATTTCTCTTGGAGTTTGGTTATCAGATCATGCTTCTTGGCATACTCAACAATTTTCATTTGCATAACAGACATTATGACTCCCAAATATTGTGTCTTTCACCATAGAAAGTTCAACAATTTTTTGCTAGATACAATAAGTCAAAGTGAAGGGTGAGCTTCGTTATCCAACTGGGACTGAGCTATAATGGCTAAGTTGCAGTTCTGCTAAGATTTAATCTATCTTTAACTCAACTCACTGGATCTTTTTTTTTTTTGGTATGGGGGTTGAATTCAGGACCTTGTGCTTGCGAGGCAGGTGGCGGCACCACTGAGCTAAGTACCCAGCCCAGTACTCAAGGGCTTTTAGCTGAATCTGATGAGTCTTTGATCATGAGAACCAAGGAACTTTGGGACAGCCCTTCTGTTTTTAAGCTTAGATTCATTAGTCTCATACTTAGCTGCAGAATTTGGCAAATATCTTGAAGAATTAAAAAAAATAATATGTTTGTGGCCTTTCAAGTATTTAATATTTGTATCCAGCCTTGTGCAACTCCAAAATTTTTATTTGACTTTTATTTGAATTTCAGCAGTAACTTTCTACTTCAGCCAACCAACATTTTCAGTGAAGGCCCGGAATGGACAAAATTCTTTAAAAAGAGAGAGAGAGAGAAAGAGTAAAGGTAGTCAGCACATCAGTAAGAGGGTCTCTCTTGTCCAGAATTTAGTAGTCTTATTCTTCATTTCTTTTTAAAGTACATGGATGGTGTGTGTGCGTGCGCGTGTGTGCGCGCGTGTGTGTGTGATATCAGTCTTTTCTGATTGCTTTCAACAATAACACAAGGTAGATCCAAACTATCCCTTCTACCCTGTAGTGTAGAAGTCCTTAGTCTCTGTTGAGAAAGTAGAGAAAGCTGCACTCTTAATTACTTTACTCCTTGGCAAGGATTTTGAATCTCTAAATTCCATCTGAAGAGTTTTTGTTTCTTCTTTGGTGGTTTTATGGAGGAAGAAGTATGTCAGGGCTAATACTCATTTTCTTTTAATCCTGTTTGTTTAAAAGCCAAGGCCAACATGAAGTGGCAAAGTTGAAAGCCCTTTTACGGTTTGAAACCTAGCCAAGCACAGGATAAATATAAAAAGGAGCAAGTCAAATGAACATAAAGCAAGCAGGCAAGAAATCTGCAGAACACGGTGACTTGTGTAATGTTCACTTTCAATGTCAAACAGAAACCGTCAGTCGCATTAACTAAATGTCAAATGGAGTGGTTGAGAACACAATGGGCTTCTTAAATATACTACACCCATCATTTGCCCACTTTTTCTACAAGAGAAAGTTATTCATAAAAACTACTTTCTCATCATACATTCATTCTGATCTGAATTTCATTAGGATATGAAAATTACATAGAGTAAAATACTTCCTATGAATATTATCTCTCTCAGGATGTTATTTTGAAATTATTTATCACATTTTAAATGGGAAACTAACCCTTTCCTTCAAATATTTAAAGATGTGCAATGAACTTTAGAATGATGTATTAAATTGTTCCTAATATAAATAAATACAGCCATGTTTTATTTTCATATATAATCAATAATAATATATGATTAATGTCAGTATAATACTAAGTATTGTTAAATGCTTGACAATCTTCTGAAAGATCCAGTACTTACTACTTAATGTCCCATCTTGTTGAATCATCACAACAGCTCTGAGAGTGGGCGTCCTGGACCTAATATTACAGATGAGGAAACTGAGGATAGGTTTATATCCAGGTCTGTCTGATTCGAAGATCACAATTTCCCATGTCATCTCTCTCTGTCTACCACAAACTTTAAAACCCTTATGAGTTCTCCCCATCCCTGCTTTTTCTTTAAAGATAGCCCTTCTGTCCTTACTTTCTTACTGTACCTGGTGGCCTAACCAGATCCTTTACTGTCCAATAACCTAGATTCTAATGAAAGAAACTGTGTTAATCCAATCAGTGGTTAAGACTAGGTCTGTTGGGCTGCATTTAGTGATTGATTACTCTTTGGATAAAGTCATAACTTATCAACACTTTCTCACTTCTTTTTTTCCTTCACCTTTGCTTTTAATTATTATTACCATCTTTGTTGCTGCTGTTGCTGCTTCACACAAGTGTATTATTATTGTTCATGTGTCTTAATTAATCCTTTCATTTTGCACCATTTAGACAGACATGTCTACCTTATTGTTATTTCCCCACCATATGCCTCTTTCTTGTTAATCTTAATAGAGATATCAAAGACTCCAGTCTCATCATAAATTAATTCCACTTCCTCTGGGATACTTAAAAGTTTTAGGTCTCTATAAAAGCATCTGCTATAAATTTACTTCTTTTTCAATTCTGCAGCTTTTATATCATTTTCTAATCAAAACAATAAGAATAAAACTATATCTTAAGGAATACTCCCTGTGCCCATGTTATTTGCATGGCATTCAATTTTAATTTTTCTCATCTTATTACCAGTTCATTATTCAAAGTAACTCTTTCCTCTTTGCTCAGATTGAACTAGCTTGGAGTTGAAAGTGCCTTTAATGATTTTAGAAAGTTTCTTAGATGAATGATGGCAAAATATAGTCCAGCTTTTGGAAATAACACTTCTGCACATAACCTTTTTGAACATGAGCAGATAACGCTGTAGGAAACAGGGATTGTTGTAGCCGGGCAACAACTGCAAAATCATCACATGGTCACGCAGTAAGGTGAATATAAAAAATGCAGGCAGAGGTTCCTTAGAACCTCTAGAGGGGATGTCTTAATATTAGCATTACAAAAATGTCTCTAGCTCCCTGATCTTAAATACATAATTTGTGAATAATATTATGGGTTTGCAGCTGGCAGTCAAGTGTGATATATTGTTAATGCTTTTTTGCAAATGTTAGAATGGATATCTATCAAGACTCTATTGTCTCTGATGGCTTTCATACAGCACAGTCCAAAAAACACTTCAATCTCCTGCTAAACTAGAGGTTTTACTGTTCTGCAGATCATTAGAATTCTTATTACATCTAAATAATAAAAGCCTTTTATTAGGGTCAATTCATAGCTATAGAGTTTGCAATTTTAGGATTTTCTCCATGGATTTGGCTTGTACTCTGGAATCTAAGCTTTCATTTTGGGGGAAAAAATAAGTTAACTTTCCTTAGCTGCCTTGCATAGGAAGACACCTCTGATAACATTTAAATACTGTGCCAGAAAGCCAAGTGTATCACATTCCAATTAGCATTCTCACTCCAAACTCATCTTAATTTTTCTTGGGTGGAAGGAGATTTGGCTATACTGAAGGGTTGCATTTATGAAGTGATTATGAAATTTTCTCCTGTCATTTACTTTTGTGTGGAGTCTCTGGGCCATTTCTGATGTTGCTACTTTAGCGACAGTATATTTAGTGCTTGTCACAGACAGGAGCATTCTGAAATTGTGAGGGAGGAGCCATGATTTATAATGTGCTACAAATTGCTCTCAGCAGTAGAATACAAATTCAAATATGATAGTTGATACCAATCTGCAATGTATTTTGGAGTAATCCCAATTGCTTATGAAAATCCCTTGATGGTTTGGGGATACATTTTGTCTACCAAACAGACATTCTGACTACATTGAGAATTCAGACACAATTTTTAAAATGCAGAAGGGATTTCAGGGTAAATTAGATTTTTGAAATCCCAAGGGTTCAAAATAGAACCATCTTTGCTTTAAGCAACAAGACCCTGTAAAACTCTGCAGATAGGGTGGCTCTGAGAAAAATTCCATTCCTGGTAAATACAATTGGGACTGTCAGTTGAGCACAACTTTAAACGATCTGTACATGTTAGGCATTTTTGTACATGAAGAGAAAATGGTATGTAGCTCATCATTTTTTCCACAATGTCTTTATTGAATAAGAACACCTAGTATGTGCTATGCTATCACACACACACACACACACACACACACACACACACAAATCCATTGGCAGCTATTTCTACAATAGCCTAAAAAATGCCAGAGTGAAAATAAGTGTGCACTATGGCTATTAAACCAACAGAGTTATAACATATTTTGATTACTTGTTTAGAATCCAACACATCTATAATGCATTACTTGCTTGGAATTTGAGAATAAATTTATTGTTAACAAATCTCAAGTTCAAGTGCCTGTATCTAACTTGAGGGAAGAAAAGAAGAGCTGATGGGTACAGCTAGCTTAACTAATCAGTATACTGTCACCAGCAGTGAAAAGGAACATTCTCAATGGGCTTGCCTTGAGCCATTATTACCTAAACAAGATGGCCAGTGAAAAGGCATGGGTGGCTGGGAACAAGAAAACAGACTTTTTTGTGGCATTAAACCTGGTTCTTGCCCATTGAAAGACCCAAGAGAACTGCTCAATCCCGGTCTCTAGATCAGGGGTAGGGCAGGATAGGATGATCTGCTCCTCTTCATCATGGTATGGATGGGGAGGAGGACAGTGGATATTCCTCATGTTGTAAGCTAAAACCTTGTATTAGTGAGCTATGGTGTCCGCAGCAAAGTACCATAGACCAGGTGACTCTAACAACAGAAATCTATTCTTTCACAACTGGGGAAGCTTGAAGTCCCAGAACAAGTTGTCAGTAGGGTTAGTTTCTTGTAAGCCCTCTCTCTTTGCCTTGCAGCTGGTCATTTTCTCCTGTCTTCACATGGTCGTCCTTCTTTGTCCAAATGGGTCCTCGTCTCCCGGTCCTGTAATACCAGTTACATTGTATTAGGACTTGCCCTGATGACCTCTTTTTAACTCAAATACCTCTGGAAAGACCCTATCCCACATACTGTCATATTCTGATGCCTCAGGAGTAAGGACTTAAACATATGAATTTGGAAGAGAACATTGTTCATCTCACAGTGAATCTAAATGTTGATTTAATTATGTTTCATCTTTCCTGATCTTCCTTGTCCTTTTGCAATATTTCCTTAAGTATTTTGTCACGTTAGAAATTATCCGTTCTTGATTTGGGAAGAACATGTTAATGAAGCCAATACAAGATGTAACACATCTTGGTCCTAAAATGGCCCTGTTGGTTTCACTTATGCAGTTTTCAGCTACCTTATATTATAAGCTGTGGAGAATTTTCTTATGGTTGAACTTGGTGATGTGCCTGGCTTTAGTGGATAAAATGCAAATGGAAGTGAGATGCACCAGTTCCAAGTAAGCCACTGAGATTCCCCACATGGTTCCATCATGTTCCCCTTTTCTACATAACTTGTGCCCAGTCAGCCTTTGCTGTTATACGCCGCCAAGATTTTGGAGTTGTTACCATAGTCCAGTTTAGCTGCAGCTGAACAATGCATCCTATTCCTGAGCCTCCTACCCATCTGTATCGTTGACCTACTCAGCAATTACTCGAAACCCCACTAGCATGGCCCACATACATCCATCTGCTCATCCTGACCAACAATGCAAGATCTCCTTGACTAAATCAAATACTAATTCCTTTTTTTTTCTTCAATAAGCAATCAATAACAGCTATTTGAAACACTGCAGAAACCTTTACTGTCCAGAGTGAGGTGCAACTTTGCTCTGATTTAAAGAGAGGTGTGTTAATCTGAAGAAAAGATTCTCTGATAACAAGACTGCAAGAAAGTTTTCAGAGGAAGAGGAAGGGTATTCCAGCACTTCCGACATTGCTTTGTGTACTCACCAAATACGTCTACCTGCCACAGTTGGGAGAAAAAATTTCAATACATGAATCGTAGTGATGATACTCAAGCTGCAGTTTGAGCCACGTACTCTTACAGCTACTTACCTCACTTGCAGGTATCACACAAGACTCTTCAGATGGATTATTCCATGTAATCTCAGTTGCTCTGTACAACGGGTGTGACCTTTTATTCCCATATGATAGATGAGTACATTGCTTTTCTGGTTCATATGGCTGCAGAGGGGCAGATACCATGTCCTTAAAACTTACACGGTACGACAATGGCACCGATACACTTTTCATTCTCAGAAACTAGGGGAAGTAAAGCACCACAGTGGATTTTTAAGAGGCTTATTCCTTTTTACTTTGTGATGTCTTTAATTTTTTGATGGTGTTTATGATAAAAGGGAGAACGTGGAGGAAAGTATCCGAATGGTTTAAGTAAGTTTAAAATCCAAAGTTGATCTATTTTTGCTTCAAACACTTAGAAATAATAAATGAGAAAGCAAACATAGCAAAAGGAAAAACAATAGCAAGGCTCAAAAGCAAGTCAGGCATTCTTGTGTATCAAAAAGTAAACAGAAGTTCAGAACAGTAATGAGGAAAGTGCAAGGCTGACCTTGTAACCTCACACACTCTGGTGGGGTCATAAAGCCTGCTCTAAGCAGGTAACGGGGACTAACCACGTTCCGTGCCAGATGGGTATCTAGAGCTAAGTTCAATGCCTGAAGACACAGCTGGAAGATGCTCACCACTGCTCCTGAAAAGAAGCTTTTAAAATGCTGCTGAATGAGGCCTGAGCATTCAGCTGTTAGAAAACCAGGGTCCAGCGGATTAGGAGAAACCATGATTCCCTCCGGCTGTGTAAATGTCAGCATCTAGGCTCAGTACCACCAGAAATACTCTATAATTATAAAATCTTGTTCTTAACTTCGGCACCAGGCCCTGAGTGGACGCAACAGTATAACCTCTAGGTAGGAAGACGGCCCCACACAAGGAGAGAATGTGGGGGAAAAAATCTCCCCACTTAAGACGATCTCGTATTCCGAAATTCCAAAACACGAGGAAAACTAATGCTAACAAAGAGTCATAAATATGTAACTAATTAAATGCACTCCAAAAGAAATCAAATCTAACAAAGACTTTAAAATACACTTGGGCCGGGGATTTAGCTCAGTGGTGCCGCGCCTGCCTCGAAAGCGCAAGGTCATGAATTCGGTCCTCGGCACCGCAAAAATTAATTAATTAATTAATTAATTAATTAAAATAAGATAAAATAACCATGGTTAAAATAGGCTAATACGAGTTTAAAAAAGGTTGACGTAAAGGCTGACATAGGTTAAAAAGGTTAATATAAAGGAAGCCACAACATCTACAAAAATATAATAATAAATAATGAAAGGAAATCACAAAAATAAAACTTAGTTGCTTATTTAAAATAATTAAATAGTAATTGTGGAAATGAAAAACAAGTGTTATATAAAAAATTAATGGGATAGAGTCTCAACTAGACTGAAGAGAATTAGTACATTTGACCAGATCTAATACGTATCCAAAAGGAGTTCTAGTGAAAGAAAGTTGAAGGAATAAATGCTGAGGATTTTTGAGTTGAAGACAGACATGCTTCCTTACATTAAATGTGTGATTCAAGTCCTGAGCAAGATAAAAAGAATAAGTCCACAGTCCATTTGAAAAAGCAAAATCCAAAACCTGCCAAAAATGACAGATGAATTGCAAAATAATGGCAATTAATCTGGCAACACAACTTTCATTAGCAACAAAACAAGCCAAAAGACAGTGGAAAAATATTTCAAAGTGCTCAGAGTGAAAAACAGTAAATCTCAAATTTTCTATAGCACTAAACTTTTAATTAAGGGAGGGGGAGAAAGGCTTTGTTACACAGCTAAAAATAAGAGTTTACCACACCAAGATGCTAATTGACAGAATTATTCAAGAATATGTGTCAGCAGGAAGAAAAGGGGGCCAGAATGAAGGTGGATGGAGATGTCTTGCACAGCTCACCAATATCCAGTGCCTCTCTCGAAGCAAGATCTCTATTTTCCTGACCCTTCTGGAGTTAAGCTTGGCCTGTAACTTTGGCCTGGGCAATGGGAATAAAAGTGATGTATAATTATTTTCCTTGGCAGCTTTAAGCACCGTCACATCCTCCTGTACCCTGTCCTCTCTGTTCCAGGTACCTACCCTCTTCCAGAGGGAGGCTGCTCCTTCCAGTGATCTTCAGGTGGCAGGAGTTAAACCCAGGCCAATCCGAAGAAGAAGCAACAAACATAACTTTCTTGCAGGAGCCACTGCTTTTAAACTTGTTTGTTACCACAGTGTTCTGGCTATAAAGAACAATAGCACAAAATTAGGGAAACTACAGAAAATGATTTTTAAAATGCTAGGAAATTAAATTAAAAATCAATTAGAAACATGCTAATTTTAATAAACATATAAATCTCTAGGCAACAATAACATGGAATATTTCCCAAGGAGAATTAAAGCATATTCTGAAAGGCAGACAGAATTCCATATAATCTTGAACTTTGTTTAAAGTGTATAGGGATGTATATATGTTTAAAACTTAAGATATGCACCAGTAGAATAGAAAAACAACCTAAAGCTTTCAAAACAAAGGTAGCGAAAGGAAAATAGTGAAAACTTGCCCAATTCAGGTAAAATCAGGACAAAGGGAGAAGAACAAAAGGAGAGAGGGAGGGAGAGAAGAAGAGAAGGAGGGAAGGGAAGGGCGAGAGAGAAGCTAGCTAGCTGGTGGCAATATTAATATCAGACATAATAGAATTAAAGTAAAAAAGCATTAACAGTATTGAATTGGAACATCAATAAGAACCAATTTACTGCAACATAAAACCCATCTCTCCTCAATCCTCTCCAGCCAAGAATTAGTTACTACCTCTCCAAAAACAATCATTTTTGTCAATATCACCGAAGACCTTCACATTTTCAAAAGCTCAAAGTCATTTTTCAATCTTATTCCTGTGCAGCTTCTGTCAACATCTGACAGAAGTGACAATGCCCTCTCTCTAGAAAGCCTTTCTGCACCTTCTTCCCCTGACATGGCCCCTTTGCTCTCCTTCTCTCTCTCACTGGCTGTCCCACCTGTCCCCAGCCTCAGTGGGAGATCACGCTTCAGAAGACTTCCCTTGCTTCCTCAGAACAGCTGGAGTGGTGAAGGGGAGGAGAGGGAGAGGAGAGGTGTGTGGAAATCACTTTAGTTCCCTGTGATGCAAGGCAGAGCAAGAGGTCTGGAAATCCACAAAACCAATACAACAACAATTCATAGACATCATGGGGTTCATATTCTCGAGGAACTTCTTCAATTTACCTCTACCCTCAACTCTTCCAAGCCATTCTCATCTCTCCAAATGGTGACCCCACTCATCCAGTTGCTCAGACAAAAAACTTAGGAACCAATCTTGGCTCCACTGTTGCTCTTCTACCTGACATCCAATTTCTCAGCAAATCCAGTGGCCTAAAATGTGGTTTGTACCAAATCTTATATGTACTATTTTTCCTGCATGCCCTGCAGCTTAGCCACATAGCACCAGAGTTCATCTGTCCTTCCATGTTCTATGCCCTGGTACTTCTTTGCATCTCTATACTTGTAGTTTGGAACTATTAATAAGTAAAATAAGTGTTACTTGGACACAAGCACTATGGTGCTGTGGCAGTCAATTTGCTAAGTGGGCAATAGGCAGACATGTACAGCATGGTGACACTGGGCCAAGGGATGAGGCACACTCCCAGCAGGATGCAGCAGGACAGACTGAGATTTTTATCACGCTACTCAGAACAGCAGGCAATTTAAAACCTAGGAACTGTTTATTTCTAGAATTTCCATTTCATGGTTTTCAACCATGGTTGACTGCGGATAACTGATACCACCAACAGGAAATGTTGGATGAAGAGAGACCGTGGCATAGCCCAGTTCCTCTCACTTCCTGAGCATCACATCATTGCTTCAAACCACCTCCACCCCTTTGCTTGGACTCTTGTTAGCCTCCTCACTGGTCTTCTCTGTCCCTAATGGTCTCACTAGAGTTAGTCCTCCATGCAACCAATTTGAACTTTCCCAAATGAAAGTCATCCCCTGTCATCACGACTTTGCCCTTTTCCAAACACACCCATGCTCCCTCCATGAGACCTTTTCCATAGTCCCTTCCTGGAATGACCTCCCCTTCCCACCACCCCCCACACAGGACTTACTGCCTCACTTTGTTCCAGTCCCCTGGGGGTCACACCAGGAGGCTACCCTCTCTGACCACACCTGTGGCACAGTTCCCCACCCCACTTGTCCTCCCTTGTTCACCCGGCTTGATCCCCACCACCACCAGCTGGGACACCTGACAGTAGATGCTGTCTGTTTATAATCACTGGGACAAGAGCTCCCTGAAGTAAGGACTTCTCAGTCTTTTCACCTTTTGTTCACAGTATTTACACTAGTGTTGGGCATATCATAAACACTCACAAAATATCTAGCACAAGTCAGGCAGTTAATCCCAAAACCATCCACATGTACCTAAGATCAAGGAGGCATGACATAAGTCTTGACGCCCCTCTAGCAAGTAAGACCTTGAAATAGTTAAGCAAAATGTGAGAGATTTAAAAAGAAACTGATGATCTTCAAGTTTTGCCCTCAGTTATATCAAATGTAATGAATAAGTCAGATCTTAAAATAGTATGAATGTAGATTTAAACATCAATATAATTATGTTTGACCTAAGATATATACAAACTCTATATCCTCCAGAGAGAAAATATATATCCTTTATATGTATACACTGGTAAAAACTAATGATATCCTAAATCAGGAACAATGACCTAAAAAAAATTTCAATGAATATGGGGACCATATTTTCTGACCACAACATAATTAAAATCAAATTCAACAATAAAATCATAATAAGTTAAGAAATATTTGTTTGGAAACCAAAAATTGAATCTGTCAATATGCATGGATTTTAAAAAATTAGAGCAGAAATTAATGAATGATGCAAAAAACTTATGCTATGCATATAAAGTATTAAAGTTCAAAGTATGGCCATCAATGAATTTGTTATGAAACAACTAATATTTTCAACAAATAATTAAGTATACAAATCAAGAAGTTAGAAAAATACCCAGAGAGTTATAATCTAAAATTTCATGAGGAAGGAGAAAATGCAAAAAAAGATATTGATGAAACAGAAATATGTAATAAGGAGGCTCTGTAAAAGTTGGCCTTTGAAAAAATGAAAACTTAGTAAGTTACAAATAAAAAAGATATAACTTCAAAAAGAAAAGGTCAAAATCATTTAAAATACTTTGAATAACTTTATACTACAATAATGAATAATTTTCTATAAAAATATAATTTACCACAGTGGATAAATAGAAAATTAACAAAGTACACATCAAAAAGTAGCAGCCAAATCTCTTCTGTCCACAAGTTCTCCCTACCTGGAAAGAGCATATAGTTTTATAGATGAGATTTAATAAACCTTCAAGAAATTTATAATTCTCATCTTCAGTAAAAACTATTTCAGAAAAAAAAACTATTTCAGTAAAAACTATTTCAGGAAAAAAGTGGGAATACAAACCAATTAAATTTGTGAGATTACTGTACCATACATCCAAAGAGAACAAAGACAGTAGAAGAAAGGGTAGAAAAACAAAACAAAGCAAAACAAAACCATATAGGCTCATTAAAATTAAAAGCTTTTCTACATCAAAGCTACCATAAACAAAATGAAGAAAAATATCCCAGAAAAATAACCTTTTGAAGAAGTTATTTGCATATCTATATAAACAATAGAATACTTATATGAAAACTTAGAAAATCACAAAGGACAAGCATAGGAAAATGGGTAAACTTAGTACCCAAATAATTCACAAAAGAGGAAACCAGAACTGACAAATTCATGAAGAAATGTTCAGTCTCATTAATGATTTTTAAAATGCAGAGTGAAATAACAAGATTTCATTTTCTGCATATTAGCAAACCTAAAAACTTTCCAATAGCTCATATTGAAGAAAGGACGAGAAAGCCCAAGTTTTCTTGCACCATTGATGAGCACATACTGGTTCCCAATGCTGGAGATCAATATGGCAATACTTAGGAAGTATGATGTGGCTGACAACTAAAACCTCCAGTTCTTGGCATATAATCCAAATAAATTCTCTAGAGCCACATGACATGCTCAAGAAGGATCATTGCCGTGGTTTTTTGTTGGAGCAGGAAAAAAAATAGAAACAATTAAATGTGCATTAAGAGAAAATTGGATATCAATTGTAGTATATTCATAGAAAGGGCTTTCTACAGCAACCAAAATAAATGAATTAGAGTTGCAATTATCAATATAGATTAATGTAAAAAATAGTTTAAGAAAAAAGAGGCTCCTTGCAAAATATATAAAATATTTCATCAACATAAAAATTGAAAACATGCAAAATAACATTATTTAATGGTTTTTTGTGGTATGTATATACAGTGATTCTATTAATAATGTAAAAACACTTGTAGGAATCAAAAAGACACATTTAAGATAGAGCTAACACCTGAGAAAGGAAATAGTTTTATTGCATCAAGTGAAAGAGAGTGGATTCAATAGGCTTTAACTCTGTACGTCAGATAGATGACGGATGGATAGATGATAGATAGATACATAGATACATAGATGCATAGATAGATAGTGAATATTTATTTCCTAAAAGTAAGATCTAAAATGAATGAGACAAAAATTTTTTTTTTTTTTTTTTTTTTGGTCCCGGGGATCGAACTCAGGTCCTTGGGTTTGCACAGCAGGCGACGAAAGCACTGAACTAAATCCCCAGCTCTAGACAAAGTGTTAACATTTGTCAGTTTTGTGCTATAAAGATGGGTGTTTTTTATATCACTTATTATCAGTGATTTTGTGTGCAGGAGTCTGAAGTATTTCAGAATTAAAAAAAACACAAAGAAAGTAATTGGCAGGAAAATGGTAAGATAAAGAACTGAAAGGACAGAAGTGGGGAAGGCCGATGAAGCTAGAATGACTAAACAATACTAAGCAATGGAGGGGAGGAAAACGAATCCAAGAAGGTAAAACCAAAAGGAAGAGGAAAAACACAGATTGATGTGCTCTCCAGGTGATGGGGAAATGGACAAAGGAAACAGCCGCTGGCCCACATTGGAGACAAAGCCACATGGATGCCATTTCACTGGTCCTCCAAGGCTGCTCCATCAATTCAGTGGCTCCCTGGGGACAGGGCTGGCTCAGGAGAATGCAGGACTACATGGATCCCAGTTACATCACCTCTGCCCTCCTTGCTCCCAGCAGCTGGATCTCTATTAAGTGGCCATGGCAGGGAGCCAGGGAGGGTAAACTTTGTTTACTTATCTCCACTTAGGAGCAGTCTTGTCCATGATTCTGAAATTTAAATCATGAGAAAGATAGGCTAGCACTCCTAAGACTATTTTTCCCTGGCTTAGTAAATTGCTCTCTGAGCAATATCAACTTTGGGAAGCTATTGACTGGTTAATTCTTAGAAGTAAGGCCATTTTTCCCTCCTCGTATGTCTGTTTTCCCTCTCCCCACTCGGCCACAGAAAGCGTAGTGCTATCTTGGCCTTTTCTTCCTCATCTTTCATGTTCTGTCAGTTACCAAGTTCTCTCTCACATATGTCTCTGCCTCTTGTGTAACAGCCTAATGGATCTCTTATATGTGGGGCTTCGCCCCTAAAGACACCACCACCTGGAAAGAGTTCTTACTCCCTAGGAAGTACTGATACACTAGTATACCCATGTGTAAAGACAGAGCTCAGACTCTCCACTCTGGCCTTCAGTTAAAGCCTGCTACAGTCAGATCCCTTGCTGTTCTGCTCAGTTTATGCGACATTACACACCCACACTGTGCCACCCTGTCATTCTTAGACATCTCCTGCTATTTTCCTTCTTTGAACATTTACTTACAAAATTCCCTCTACTTTCTCTATCCTCATGCTTGCCTGGGATATCCAATCCATCCTTCAACATTTAGCTTCAATACTGTCCCCCACACCTTGGGACCTTCTCTAAGGCAAGCCCCTCTCACCTCAGGACTGGCATGCAAAAAAAAAGACTGGCACGCCACCTTGCTACCCTGCTAGACTATGGACCACAATTCTTTACTGCATTCCAGCCATGCCTAGCACAGTACATTACACATAATAGATGCTCAACAATACTCAAAGGAATGCATATAAACACTCATTTGTATTGTACACTACCTCTAACCACATGTACTTTTATAATCAAAAATTTAATATAGATCCTACTTTAACAGTGAACTTCTCTCACCTAAGTAGTCCCTCAGTGTGGTATTGTGTGAATTAATGGATGAATTAGTAAGTGAATGGATGGATTTCCCAATACTCGCTTTATAATTGAATGAGATACCAAAGGTCACTACCCATCATCATCAGTTGCCCTACATTCATACAAGTATCTTTCCTCAAGATCCTGGGGTATATTTCTAGATTCTGAAAGTAACAGGTAAACTTTAATTTTATTTAGATAATGAACCTAAAGTGGAAAATAGAATTGCAGGAAGATTCTGTATAAAAATGCATTGCACCTTCTGTTGTAACTGATAAAGCTAATCACACAATTGACATTCTTTTTTTTTTTTTTCTTGGTATCAGGGATTGAACTTGGGTCCTTGTGCTTGCAAGGCAGGCAGCAGAACCACTGAGCTAAATCCCCAGCCCTTGACATTCTTCTTCACTGAACCCCCTTACCTGTACATGAGTTGGTTTACTGACAACAGCCCCTAATGAATAGTAGCCATTTGATTTTTTTAAAAATATCATTCAATCACCTTTCTTAAGACTAATACTGTCTTTCTCTACCCATGATGGCCACAAGTTATTAGGTCACAATTTCTTGAAATATTCTTTTACTTATAATTTTTAAATTAATCCAATTATTTCTGACTGTGAACTAAGTATCTTGAACAGCAAAAAAAAGTAATAATGTGTTGCTGTTTCTTAATTTGTTATTGAAGAGTTGGGAAATCTTACACTGGAGGAAATTGATCAGGAAACGGCACATCCTCGGTGCCCTTTACAACACCTGGTCCCAAAGGAGGTGTCATTGTGCTGGACTCCTGGGGCCTCCAGCAGCTTGTTTCTGCCCACATGCTGAGAAAATGACCCCGCGCAAATGGAACTCAATTTTTAAAAACGTCAATCAACCGATATTACTTTCAATGTAATATTTTTACTCACACAGCATTAAAAATATATATGCACTAAACCTTCAGTCAGCTTGAAAAGAAGCTAACAAAGTTTCACTCTATTTCAATAAGAGTGAGTCAATTTAGGGGCCTTTGTTGTGACTAGAGGCAAGGTTTTTCTCTTGGGTTATCACAATACAGTGGGTGTCAATCACAGAGCCGTACTCAGAGGACTATGAGAATATCAGATGAGATTTATCACCAGGGTGAATTTTGGCCTGTATTTGTAAATGATTTCCTTAGCTGGGTCATCAATCACAAAGTCATCTGCATGGAGCGGATACTTCATTATTGTTCTATGGGGCTCCAATTAAGTAGGACATGACAAACAGTTATCAAGTTGACAGCTCATCCAAGTGTTCAACAATTACCGGCACCCGTGGCCAGGCACGTGGGTCTGTTTCCTTCTCAGGTGAAGGCAAACTGGAATGAGAGATTTTCCTTCAAATAGGCTTCTGAGCATCAGGCTCTGCAATATGAAGCGTTGTCTCCTTGTAAAACTGTCATAGACTCGGAATTCAGTGTCTCATGTAAAATCCTCAAGAGCTATCATTGATTTTAAATTCCTCTACTCATGCAGATTGTTCACCACTAAGGCAAAAATTCCCCTGCAAAGAGGATGATTGTGTTTTTATTCACTCCCAGAATTCAAGAGAAAACTTAAGCATTACATCAGATTTTAGTCACCAAGTGTAAGTACAGTGCTTAGTAGAAGTACAAATCATTGACTTGATTTTCATATTTATTCACATGTGTTTAATCTCTACCAAACCAAGGGAGCTGAGCCACTCCATTGGAGATATAGGTGCTTTCTCATTTTTGGGGACAGCAATGTAGAGGCATTTAAGCTCCTATTGATTGACTAAGGTGATTTGATTTCCACTAATAACTCACAAGAGCTGTTAGGAAAATTGGATGGTATTTATAATTCTAATTTGTTTGACTCTGTGACTCTAGGAAACAGCATTGTGGTAAATACATTGAAATGTCAGGGTTATCACTTGCCACACAAAGTTTATTTTCCTTTTCCCCCACTGAACAAATGCCAGCAGCATAGCCTGCTGAGCCCAAGCTTGTGTGAATCAGTGATCCAGGCAGCCCTTTGGCAGGGCCAAGTGGCCATTTGGCCCACCCCAGCTTCTGCTGCATAGATTCCCTGGGATGGCCTCCAACTTCAGGGCAGTGGGAGACTTTTCAGTACTGCTGGGCCCTGCATCACCCCGCGCCAGCAGGCTGCTTCCTAAGAAGCTGGCTCATCCAGCCGTTCTGGGAGGGAAACATGAATCCTGTTTTGGCAGCTCTCAGCACCATCTACTCTCTCCCCGGGGCTGAAGAAACTTTTGAAAAGTGCTGGGAGCACTGGTTTGAAATCTCCATCCAGAGCAACTTGGAGGAGAGCTGCTCAGAACACTGCGGTTGTCTTCTCTGGCGAGCTGGGCCAAGGAGCCAGCTGCCCTGCTCTGCACGGCCAGGGCATATGGGGAATATGGCTCCAAAGACAATGTCCAAGGAATGGTGGTTCAGATGTGCTGACAGCTTCCCCAAGCACAGAGCTTCAGCCCTCTGAGTCCAAATCCATCTTCCTCGGAACAGTGATCAGGCTCAGAATTCCCAAGCTGCTATAGGGAGACAGTTATGGTGTCCATCTCTTTTTTTAACTGGGGAATGAACCCAGGGCCTTTGCATTAAGCTATATCACCAGCCCTTTTTTATTTTGTATTTTGAGAAAGAGTCTTACTAATTCACAAATTTGCCAGGCTGAGTTCCAACTTGAGATCCTCTTGCCTCAGCCTCTCAAGTGGTGGAATTATAGGTGTGTGCCGCTGTACCTGATTCACAGTATGGCTTTTTCAGACTGCATTAGCATTGGCTGGTTTTTTTGTTGTTTTGTTTTTTTTTTTGGTCCCTGGGATCGAACTCTGGTCCTTGTGCTTGCACAGCAGGCGGCAAAACCACTGAGCTAAATCCCCAGCCCAGCATTGGCTTTATTAGGGATTCATGTTATGTCTGTGAGATGCCCATTTTGCAAGAACGAAAGAAAGCTGGTCAGCCAGCCAAGTTGGACAAGTGAGCCAGCATTCCATGGTGCTTTTTCTCCTCAGCCAGAATTCAACTCTTGTGCATTAATTTCTAGGTCTGAAAAAAATTGGGTTTACAATACCATCTTGGCTTAGGTGCAGCTGCATTGTAAAGCATGCATTTTTTTCAAAAAAAATTTATTTATTTACTTTGGTTTTGACTTGGAAGGCTTACTCATTTTCATTAATCTTGTTTTATAATTATAGAAAGCATGTACATAATTAAAAATCAAAATATTGCTCCTGCTACTGTGTCCTTTACTCTCCCGACAGGGTAACTATTTTTATTAGTTATTTATTATTTTTAAGCACAATATATTTATATATTTCTGTCTCACACCTGCTTAGACAGAACATAGGTTATCAGTTATACTCTTCTTCACACTGTTCTTCCCTTCTACCCAGAAAGCTCCTCCAGAGCACTATACAGAGTCTACATGTCTTTTTTGCAGTTGCACAGTACTCCATTTTATCTTTGCACCACAGTTCATTCATCTACACTCTTGTTGGTATCTAGTGGGTCTTTTTATCTTTTGAAATTGCAAGCAGTGAACAGCTCTGTGTATATATGTTCTCATATTCTTGCCAGTTTATCGTTGCTATAGAGAGTGTATAGCCTGAATCTCTTCAGTATCTAATAACAGATATTACACTGCTCAGCCTTTCAGCTATTTATATCACTAAGCAATGGCTTTTGGATGCCCAGCCAGACCATCATCGTCCGTCTTCCTCTTGATAGAGCTAAGTTGCAAAGTTCTATTGCTGGGCCTCCTGTCTTTCAATTTGATATGAATTATGGCATCTAGATAACGCTAGTAAAAATGATCAAGCTACTCAAAGTGGGATCTATAGCTGAACTTTTATTCTCCACCTTAGCAGCTTGCTCTAGAATGTGTACTCATAGAAGGGCCACATCCTCTTACCCATTCCAGAAGCATGTTGAGTTTCTTGACGCTATTCTGCATTGTTCTTTTCTCTATCAGTAAACCAGTGATCAACCTAAAATCAAGACAGAAAGCTTTCAGCTGCATATTCATTTGCTCTGGTTCTAAAAGAAGAGAAACATAAAACTGTCCCTTCTCATAGCAAAAGTTGTTCTAAAGAATCATCCAAAGCCTTCTGTATGATGAGTCAATGTTGGCTATGTAACTATACCCCCAATATGATGTTTACAGTATCTCTACTAGCTCATTTAGTGCACAATCATCTATGGATGTGATATAAAGACATTTAAGGTAGAGAGGTAATTAATATAAAGTTTCTAAAAAGTAATTAATATAATTAATTTATAATTATATTTATATTATAATTAATTAATATAAAGTTTCTTTAAAATACCTTACTGTCCTAGAGGAGACAGCACAAAACCCAAAGTGATCATATAATAGTTAAATGCTTTTAGAGAACAATGCACATAATGTTGTTTATTGCTTTCTACATGACCATATACTGCTTCTATGGTATAAAAATACATTTTTCTTACTTTAAAAAGTCTTCAGATTTAAACATGTCTTTCATGCACAAGCACTGATTGTTAGGAACTCCCAAACTGGGCTTCTAAAATCTGTAAGCCCTGGCTCACTTATCCCTGGCTTTCCTCTTGGATAGAAATGCTCTTCCCCTGTGACATTTGCAACCCTTAGCACTTGCATCTTCTCATAGTCAAGGAAAAGCAAAAATAAATGCTCATGACTGAAAGGGAGATTTACAAGGCATGATCAAAATATATGGCAGATGTTTAAATTTTTAAAAATGTATACAGTAAAAGACACATTGCCATTAATCCCCTTCAAAATAGTTCACCTCAGTTCAAACACACTATCCCCTCATTCTTGCTACTTTCTGAAGCAGTTCTGGAAATCCTCTTTCTTGCCTTTATGAAGTGTGATAATAAAAAAAAAATACTGTGAACGCTTCTGCTTAGTGCTGTCCAAAGAAAAAGCAGGCTCATAAAAACATTACAGTGTGTCCTCATCCACCTTATTCACTGGATTTGACACCGTGAGACTTCTGCCTCTTCCCCAAAATCAAACTGGCCACGAAAAGTTAATGTTTTAAATCATTTCAGGTCATCAAGGTAGCCTCAACAGCACGACTAAAGACACTCACTAAAGAGGACTTTCAGAACTTCTTCACAAAGTGGCAAGAAGAGTAGAATAAATGTGTTCAATGCAAAGGGGAGGATTTTGAGGAAAATTAATGGCATGGTGACTTATACCGTAGTAAATTTTTAAAATTTAAACATTGACTGCATTTTTCAATCACACCTCATACATGATGATCACTAGACACATGGATCCCTGTGACTACATGCTTCAGACAAGTACTCTTGCCACCTAATCACACCAATGCATGAACTTTGGAAGATGCTGTGGACTCCTTCTAAGCCCTACAGTCTCTCATTTACTGAGGATTGTGTAGGCCATGCTCTTGGCTAAGCAGCTGAGGGAGTTGAGAAGCTCATTTAACATCGAAGTATAATCAAGTCATCAGAGGGGAACTCTGCCACAGACTTCCACCAGAAAATGATTCTTTTATTAAAGACAGTTTGGTGTTTAAAAATCCAAGTACAATAGGACCATTTGGGGGTAGTGGATAGACCCAAGATGGCACCTTCAACTCTTACATCATTGGTTATCTCATCCTCTAATATTGCCCCAGGATTATGATAACGGTTCCAGATATACTTCACTTTTATATATTTTTAGCAAAAACTAAACTCTAGCATATGTCCTACAAGACTTAATATATCATAAGTTGTTTTTCTTCTCAAGAGAATATTCTTTGGCACAGATGTTGAGAAAAGTATAAGTTATAGAGCTTGATTTGAGACTTGTTATGTGGAAAAGCTCCAGAGAATGAAGTATTATGATATAAGTTAAATCACATGAAACTGGATTCACTTCTGGAATCAGCCCCATTAAAATGGAATTACATGGGTTCTTATTCAGCAAGTTTTTCCATCAAGATAAACAGGAATAAAACTTTCATCAATAACAATGTCCCACAACCGCAGCTACGAAGATCATTATCCAACCTTAACTCCTCAGTCAATTTCAAAATCTGTCTCAGAATGCACAGTGCCTTCCTTCTACCAGATTAGACATGGCTTTCTTGGCATGTCGTAATGTCTTCTAACTACTATTTACTCCTCAGATACAAGGAAACATTCAAGCACATTTTCTTCTTTTCTGAGTCAAAATACATAAATACCTCTTCTTCTTCCCCAATAGCTGTTCTCAGCATTATTTTAATTCAAATTAGAATCATACTTCCATTATTATGCATCAACGATATGCAATCAAATGTGTATTTTAATTTTATTTTACATAAGCCCCTTCAGACCACAAATTTTAATGGATCCATGACTATAAAACCCCCAGTTTGTAGCATTCCCTGCCCTGGTACCTCCAGAGAGTGTTATTAAATTCTATTAACAACCCTAACAGATATGCCCAAGTGCAAAGTCTGGTTTGGCTGTACTCTCATTCACTCTATTTATCAACAGATGTTTGTCGAATCCCTACTGTTTTCCAGCACCGTGCTAGGCACTGGGGATGAATAAGACACAGCCACTGACCTCAAGAAATGCTTGTCTATTGCAGAAGGGAGAGAAGTAAATAATCAATTATAAAACAGCAAGACTACTGTTTGTACGGGGACTAACAGAGGTGAGAAGAGAGGGTGCCTAGAATGTGTGAGGTGTCGTGAAGTGTTTCATAGAGAATATTAAATTTGATATTAAAACTACGTTAAAAATGTGAGGGGTTATTGAGAAAGGGCTTTCTGGCAGAAGTCTCCATGTGTATATGTTAAAAATCTGGAAAGAACATATCGTGTTTGGGAAAGTTAAGTGGTTCCGAGTGCTGGAGCCTCAGGTTCATGAAAGGAAGGGCTGGGAACTGTGGTCACAAACACAGGCAAAGCACAGATCATGAGGGATCCAGAGGAGTGACTCTGTATTAGTCATTTACCCACTACTGTGGCAAGATAAAGGACATCTGCAATTTAAAGGAAGAGAGGTTTATTTCAGCTCGCAGGTTTCAGAAGACTCACTGGCTCCAAGGCAAAAACAGCACTGCGGAAAGGCCTGGTAGAGGACAGTACCCAACCGGTTCATAGCAGCCAGGAAGCAAAGGGAGAAGGGAGGACCCGGAGGAAAAAAAAAAACCCTCCAAAGGCACAGTAACAGTAACACACTTTTCCCAAACAGGCCTCACCTCCTAAGAGCACATTTAGCCATGAATTCATCAATGGGTCAATCCATGGAGGAGTATAAGACCCTTACAATCCAATCACCTTCCAAAAAGCCTGACCTCTGAACACATGGAACTCTGGAGAACATTCTAGACCTAAACCACAACAGACTCCCAGAGCAGCCTCTAAAGGTTTTAAGTAGGGCACCTGTGAAGATCTGATTTACATATTGATAAACGAATTCCTAAGGCAACTGGGGCTGGGCTGGACTCCACTGAAGGGGAACAAGGCTGGTGGCAGAGAGAGAGCGCAATTGGGCATCTCTGCAGCAGTTCTGACTGAGTTAATGAGAATATGTCTCAGCCAAGCATTGCAGAGCAGGCAAGGCTCCCAACAGACTTGAGAAGATAGAAAGGGCAAGGTTCACTGGCTTCGAGAAGGACAGAAGGAGAGAGGAAAGGAATGGAGGTGACTCCCAGATTTCTTGATGGAGCTTGAGCTGTTGTTTGGAGGTTCTGTCCAGGAAATGCTGTCACTTATGATTCTTGATGGGAAAATATCCCTGTCAACCCAGGAAGCTCATCTTTTAAGCCAATCCACTTGGGGAACAGAAAAAGAAATGAAAGAACACTGGACAGAGGATGTCCAACCATCAAGCCAAGTGCATCACTCTCACCCTCAACAGGGTAGTTAATCGTGCCATTAATTAACATAATGCATTAAGAGAAGGAGGAGACTTGGAAGAGAAAGAGCACTGGCTGTCATGAATTCCAGTTTGGATAAATTGAGAATGATGAGTCTTCTATGTTCTACAAGAAGCTGGTTAAAGAAATCTAGGCCAAGGGCCAGGGATTTAGCTCAGTGGTTCCGCTGCTTGCCTTGCAAGTGCAAGGACCAGAGTTCAATTCCCTGTACCAAAAAAAAAGAAAGAAAGAAATCTAGGCCTAGGGGGAAAATTAGAGGGTAAGACTTGGTGAGACATCAGAAAAGCCACAAACTAGGCCAAAAGTACTCATTGATATAGACTAGTAGTATATCCTGTTTGATCTAAATCAAATTCCTCAAACATATTCATTCACTCAAAGAGTAACTGAGAACCTCCCAACATGGAGCATACCATGAGAGAGAAGCTTGAAGGAGAACTGCCAATAAGACATTATTCAGTCTGGAGACATGGATGTCACACTTGGGGATTCTGTCATCAAATTGGTTGCATGATATATTATTTAATTATATTCAGGATTAGGACCACCAACAAGAGGTATAGAAGTTTTACTGCCCAAACAAAAATAGTTCAAAAACAAATTAGAGGGTTTCATGTAAGAATCTCTGGAAAACTATGAGCTAAATTTTAAAGATGAATTAAAGAGGCAAGGAGAGGAAAAGAACGTTCCAGATAGAAGAAATAACATGTGCAAAGAGTCAGAAGCAGAAAGGATGATAAAATACTCCAAAATATTCTGCCAGTAGGATAAGCAGAAAGATGTGTAAGTAAACCAAGTTATTAAATACTCTCTTTGAGCAATTATTAAGTAGTATGATGACAATATAGAAATACAGAATCCATACCATATGAGACTTTTAGGCATCTTATGTAGTATTGGTGGGGAAAAAACAAAAAACACAAATACAGTCTGGACACAGAAAAACTTAATACAAGAATAAGTTCAGAGAATATCACTGAATCCCCTCCAGCTCTGTAAAAACCCATTCTTCATAGAAAAGTTGGGAATCAACCAGTGAGATAGACTTCAACATCATAGCTAGATGACAATATAATTTACTACCGAAAAATGTTATTTTATAAGCACTTAATTACAAAATGTCCTCAAAGCACTCATGGTTTAAAAATGGAAAAGATGAACAATATTTTCCTATTCAGATCCAGCAGAAAGGTATGTATTCACTCCAAGCCTCTGGCCTCCTCATTCCCCTTTGCTATCAATACCCAACTTCTAGTGGGCCCTGGTTATGCCATACATAAGCTGTGGCCTAGAGTCACTTTACTCCCATCTAAATCAAGTCCCAAGGTAAGAATTACATAATGCCAACTAGGATAATTATGAATAACAGCAACAAACATGTCCATCTCTCTCACTTCCAGAGTATTTTGGGCTTTCTTCCTGAATAATTGCTCAAGTGTCAGCTGACCTATGTACTTTTAACCCACTCTAGCCAAAAGGGATGGCAGTTACACATCTAGTAGAAGCTTACACACTGTTGAGGGCATTCAAAATTGTTTTATGGATGAGCCAAAATGTTCTCTGAGAAAATGTGTCTTGCACTACGGTTTCTGGAAATTTCATGAGACCTTTTGTTTCACCTAGTGGTTCACAAAGAACATTGCTTTAGCATCTCTGCCTCCCCATGATTTCACACATAATGGCTCCAGCTCTGTCCCACACAGCACAGTCTGATTACACTGACCCACTAAGGTCCACTAAGAGTTTCCAACAGATCTGGTTCCATTGAGTCACAGGCCCAGAAGAGAGAAGCACACCAGCCTTTTGAATCAAAACCAAAATCCAGAGCTTCTCCACAATATTGTAAAAGCAAGACCATTGCATTTGTGAAAAAAAAGAGTCTATTGTAATGGGATCATTAAGATCAATCCTAAAGTATATTCACAAGTATCATGACAGCGTTGTGGATACTAATTGCTATCTAAAAACACCACTCCAGTCTAAGTGCTAGTATCAGACAAGGGTGCATTCTGTCAAATGTTATTTGGCCCATAATTGAAACAGGCATTAAAAATTTATTGAAAGGGATACTAGAAACACCAAAAAGGACAAAAGGTATGTTTAAAGCTCCAACCATTGTGAGTGGTGCCACACCAAGTGACAAGCACCAGGGGTCTACACAGGAGAGAATGGATTTGAAGGCAATAGTTCAGACAGGTTTGTTGTTTTTTTTTTTCCCACATGAATACCAAGGCCAGGGCTGACTGATTTGAAGCTCTGTCAACAACACTGTAATGAAGTACTGATTGTCCTACACCTAAGAAATCTACCTACGGATCTACATCTTATGAATATTTGATGTAGCTACAAATTTGAAAGAAAAAATCACCAGTCTCTGAATTATTTAATTGTTTTTGCCAAAGTCTTAAATTATTTTTCCTGTAATAAAATAAAATGTATTAGGCTGGAAACAAGAATCCAAAGAGGCACATACCAAGTTGAGCCCTAACGGCTGAGATTCCAGCTGCGCTGATTTTCTTTATGACATAAGTGCTCTGCTTGGCGGATAGCAGCGGAGACTTGGGTCAATACTGTCATTCCGCCTGCCAGCGCCTTCGACTTCATGCATTCTCCCTTGAATTAACTTGACCACAGGCTATTTCTTGTAGGGCATAATGAAGAAATTGGCCAAAGTTCCTGCAAGAGATATAACATTGACATGAATTCTTTAAAACACATAAACAAGTCTTGAAGACTAGAAAGGTCAGGCAAAAGAAGCAAATTTCCTTTCCTTAATGTTTATGGGAAGAAAATAATTCATATCTGGGAAGTGAAATAGGAATAGCAGCAATAGGTCAGCCACAGAGGTCACTTTGTGACCATAGGGACCAGGCAGATGACCAAGTATTGGGAAGGACTGTGGGGAGATGCTATACATGCCATGCTCTGTGTATATGCATGTTTGTGTACACATGTGAACATGTATGTGCATCTGCTGAAACAATGGTGTTAAAGCATTATAATTAAAGAACTTGTTATGTTATGAAAGTTCACAGAAATATAGAGGCTTTAACACTGGAGGAAGATAGGACCAAAAATGTTAAAATTCAGCACATATGCCAGTGGCAGTTTAAGGGAACACTGAGAAGAAAAATCCTCAGATAACTGTAAAATTCATCATGATACTCAAAGATATGGATGCTACACAAGGTGGATCCTACAATGGACTCCATGAACAATCTCCTGGTGTTGGAGCCCTGTATCACCTCTCTAACTTGAGAGCAACTGGTGAGACCCTGAACCAGGGGATCCAGGCAAGCTGTGCCAGACTCGACCCATAGAAACTGTAACATAACAAATCTATGTTGTTGTGAGTGGCCAACTTTGTGGTATTATTACATAACAGTGAATAACTAATATAGAGGCCAAGGGCTTTGATGAGGTTCTTTCATTCCTAAAGGCTGCTTCTTTACACTGCATACTCACCAAGTACATGTACTAAAAAACAGATCTAAAGGAAATTCTAAGAATCAAATTTAGTAGCAATCAATATTCTGTGGAACATGAAAGATAATTGATATGGGCCAGTGAATGCAAGTAATTAGCCTGTGAGGGCTTAGAAGGACCCTTGGAGTGAGATCCAGGCTCAAGTTCCACCTTTGCTCTTCCATAGCTGAGACAACATACTGAGCCTCAATGACTCATTTGAACCACTGAGACAATCAACCCAACCCTGAACTATGCCAAGAGAAAGAACAATATCATAACACTGGCCAGACAGTAGGCACTCAATTAATATTAATTTTCTTCTCTTTATGCCAAAAGATTAGTGTATTTTATCATGATTTGGTGTTAGACTTTGTCAAATGCTTTTTCTGCATCTATTGAGATGATGTGATTTTTGTCTTTGGCTCTGTTGATACAGTGTATTACATTTATTGATTTCCATATGTTGAACTATCCCTTCATCCCTGGGATGACTCCTACTTGGTCATGGTGTATAATCTTTTTGATGATTTGCTGCATTCTGTTTTCCAGTATCTTGTTGAGGATTTTTGCATCTATGTTCACTAGGGAAATTGGCCTATAGTTCTTTTTTTTGGTTGGGTCTTTCGCTGGTTTTGGTGTCCAGGTAATATGTGCTTCCAGGAATGATTTTGGGAGTATTGCTTGCCTTTCAATCATGGAAGAGTTTGAAGAGTAGTGGCATTAGATCTTCTCTAAATTTCTTTCTTTTCTTTTTTTTTTTTTTTTTGGTACCAGGGATCGAACTCAGGACCTTGTGCTTGCAAGGCAGGCACTGAAACCACTGAGCTAAATACCCAGCCCTTCTCTAAATTTCTTGTAGAATTCAGCAGTGAAACTGTCAGGGCCTGGGCTTTTCTTTGTTAGTAGGTTTTAATTACATTTTCAATTTCATTGACTGATATTGGGTATTTAGAATTTTTATACTGTCACGATTCAGGTTTAGTCACTCATATGTGTCTAGAAATCTGTCCATTTCTCCTGTGTTGTCCATCTTATTAGAGTACAGTTTCTCAAAGTAAATAATGATGATTTTCTGGATTTCTACAGGATCCATTGTGATTTTCCCCTTTTCATTCCTAGTTTTTTTGAGTCTCTTCTTTCCTTTTTTTGATAAGGTTGCCCACTATCTTTCTTAAATTTCCCCTTCCCCAAGGGTAAGATAACCACACTAAGGGGAAACTCATTGCATAAAAGCTCCTGGTTTATGTTGGGTTGTGTTATATAACTGTAGATCTTGCTTCTGTGGTTAACAGTTACCACAATTTGCCAGTTTCTAGACTGTACTTGAGGCTATTGATATTGCTAATTGTACCTAGCCAGGATGCCCTACCTGTTGTAATTAATTGTTCTCCTCTATATGACAACACTGAGATTGACTGTGCCTATAACCACCAATATAGTCAAGTATCAAAGGACTGGGTGCTGAGTCAAATAAATAGCAACTTCTGATCCTTAATAAATTGGGAAGGTAGGGGCTTGGGACAAACAAAAAGACCAAGAATCACATATGCCCAGAAGACATCCCTGAGAAATAGACATTTCTGAGAGAAGCTTTGTTACTAGTGATAAAGCTTTCTACCATAAGAAATTTACAAGCATCAACACAGAAAACAAAATAAAATTTAAAAAATAGAAAATGACAAGACACAGAAGCAAAATGCAATCCCAGACCTCCAGCCCACCTAGGACAACTCCAGAAGACAATGAGATAGAGGAAATTAGAAGTCACCCACCTGATTTTTCTGAGATGTTAGAAGCAGAAGTAAGAAAATAGATACATGAGGTTATAGAGAAAATAATCTCTCAGGTAAAAAAAGAAATGATGATCAAAATGAAAGATATGCTCAATGAATCTAGAGTAAATACAGGTTTAAAAAATAGGAGAGCTTAGGAAAATTATGGAAACCATGAATGCCCAACATAGGAAAGAAATGGGATTCATGAAACAGATTCAAACAGATTTCCAGGAGATTAAAAATTCCATTGAAAGTATATACAATAGATTAACTGAATGTAGTGACAGAATTTCTGAACTAGAAGACAGGAATGCAGTTAATGACCATGAAAAGAAAGATATCTTAAAAGTGCCAAGGGACCATGAAAAATCAATCTAACAATTGCAAGATGATGCAAAGAATAATAATAGACTGATTCAGGTCAATGAGAGAGTTGGAGACAGTGCAAATGCCATTCAAAGCCTGTTCAAAGAAGTATTGCCAGAAAACTTCCCAAACATGGAAAAAGAATTTGACATGCAAATAAGTGAGACACATAAAACTCCAATGATCCATGACCAAAATAAATCTACACCAATGCATATAATTATCAAAATCCCAGAAATTCAGCACAACAGCAGAATATTAAAAGCTATTAGAGAAAAGAAACAAATCACCCACAAAGGAAAGCCCATCAGAATCACAGGAGACTTCTCAATGCAAACCCTTAAGTCAAGGAGAGCTTGGAGTGAAGTATTCCGGGTTCTGAAAGAAAACAAGGTCCAACCCAGATTGATGAACCCTGCAAAATTATCTTTCAAATTCAATGGAGAAATAAGATGCTTCCATGACAAAGAACAACTGAAGAAATTCGTGACACTAAACTAGCTCTACAAAATGTCCTGAAGGATACTTTAGAAAGAGATAATGAAGACCACAACTCCAAAAACACCAATAGAAAGAAGCCACCAGGGAGGGCAAGCAATTAAACAGAGGGCAAAGACAGGGAACCAACACCAGGAAAATAACATGACAAGGAGAAGCCAATGCATTTCAGTTACAACCATCAACATAAATGGGATCAACTCACCAATCAAAAGAAACAGACTGGCAGAATGGATCAAGAAACAAGATCCAATAATTTGCTGTATACAGGAAATACATTTAACTCAAAAAGAAATTCATAGACTGGAAGTCAAAGGATGGAAAAACAATATTCCATGTGACAGCAAGCTGGAAAAAGCAGGGGTAGCTTTAGTATTTGCAGACAAAGTAGATTTCAAACCAAGACTGATGAAGACAGACACAGATGGTCACTACATCCTTGTAAAGAGAACAATCCAAGGGGAAGAGATAACAATCATAAATATATATGCACCAAATAGCAGTGTACCTAACTACGTAAAACAAATATTAACAGACTTGAAAATCAAATAAGAACTAATACAATTGTAATGAGAAACTCCAATACCCCACTGTCACAAAGAGACAGATCAACTAGATAAAAAAATCAACAAAGAAGTATCAGAACCGAGGCAAACCTGTAAACAAATGGACCTAGTGGTTGTCTACAGAGTGCTCCATCCCACAACATCAAAATACACATTCTTCTCAGCTGCACATAGATGTTCTCCAAAATAGACCATATACTAGCCCATAGAACATACTTAAGTAAATGCAAAGGAATTGAAATCATCCCATGCATATTATCTGACCATAGTGGAATGAAATTGGAAATCAATGGCAAACAAAACCACAAAAACTGTAGAAACACATGAAAATTAAATAACACCCTCCTGAACAACCAATCGTTCACAGATAAAATTAAAGAAGAAAATAAGCAGTATATGCAATTAAATGATAATGCTGATACAACATATGAAACCTATGTGACGCAATGAAAGCAGTCCTAAGAGGAAAATTTATAGCAGTAAATCCTCATATCAGGAAAAAAGAATGAGCTCAAATAAGCAACCTAATGTTGAACCTCAAACGTCTAGAAAAAGAAGAACAACTCAAGCCCAACACTTGTACAAGGGAGGAAATTATAAAGATCAGAGTAGAAATTAACGCAATTGAGACTAAGAAAACAATACAAAGAAGCAATGAATCAGAGCGTTGGTTCTTTGAAAGATTAAATAAAATTGATAAACCTTTAGATTAGTGTATATTAGATTTTAAAAGAGGTTTTTGTTTTCTGGGGGTTTTTTTGATCAGAGGAAATACAGCACTAAAAGGAAATGGGACTCATGAAATACTAGTGGGCCTAAAAATAAAAGTGGTTATATAATTATGAATATTATTAACAAAGAGGAAATGCTCCAAGAAATCACAGTAACTGCTTAGAATGTCTTCCATAAGCTCATTTTTTTGCAGCATGTCAATGAAAAATATAGGATGGCTACCTTTCTGAAGACTCAGGAGAGGAAGAGAAAAATGGAAGAGGGACAATAAAACCATGCAAAAAGAACCAGAAAGGTCTTGCACAGGACAGAAGTGAACTGAACCTGAGGAAAACTACAGAGACAAAAAAAAAAAAAAAGAGAGATGAAAATAAAAGGGATAATGTCTGGGTTTGGGGAAGATGGTACAATTTCTTCTGGTGACATAAAACAAATTGCCTTTATTTTGAAATTATTTTCACCAAAGAGCTAATCATCAAACAGGAAGAGGAAGAACAAACATAATTAAGGGACAACCAAAGAGTACAATTGTGGTGATTATAGGTAAATTGTATCTTGGCTCAATAATTACACTCAGGAGAATTTGCAAATACAACTGGAAAACCACTGTCAATAATTTTTGAAAAATCCCATAGAACCAGAGAAATCATAAAGCTACAAATAGGCAAAATTTTACTTGTTAAATAGCAAAAACTTCGAGGTATATCTTAACACTGATAGCAACTAAATTTTCTAACGGTTATTAAATAGATGGTCAGTAGGCACTTTGAGAGAAAAACATTTATCACTAGGAGCCAAAATGGGATCACTAAGAAAACATTAGGCCAAATAAATCTCATTTATTTCCTAACAAAGTGACTTCATGGTTAATTAGAAAGTTCTGGAGGCATACTTATAAGATCTGGCAATAAAGATTAAAAGAATTATTTTATATTTAGTCTAAAAAAAGGCTTGGGGGAAATACTATCTTCAAGTGTTTCCAAGACAATTGTAAGAGGTTAAAACCATTGAGCATTTATGCACTCTCCAAATCTCAGCTCAGAGGACCTTGAAGAGCTCTCTCTGATCTCTTAAATGCAGACTTGATGTTGATATAGCATCCACCCTTCCACTATTGTGGTGTGTGTCAGAATGCATTACAATTGCTCATTTAATATCCAACTCCACAATGGACTGTAAGATCACAGGACCAGAACCAAGTTAAGGGTCTAATATCACACCCCATATATATGGAGGGTGCTCTATTAGTATTTGCCAGTGGGATGAATGATTAAATATAAAATTTTAAAAATTGTCATTGAAATGTAGTTTTTCACCTCAGTATACAGGAGAACATTTTTAGAATTAGGAATTTTTAAAATTCCTTCAAAAATCATAAATTCCTCATTTTAGAAGTATACAAAAAAAACATGACCATCCACATAGTGTTTTGTACAGTAGGGGAGAAAGTCAAGTAGATGACCTCTAGACTCCCTCCTAACTCTAACCACAAATCCGTACCACCGTTTGTTGTCAGATAGGGTCAGTCCTCAGGAAAAACCAAGAACCAAGGCCTCAAAATTCCAAATGCAAAATAGTTATGTTAAACAATGATCTATAAAGGCTAACTTTACTCTTGTGCATGTGCTTCGGGGCGGGGGGGGGGGCATGTGTGTGCCCTGTCTTGCCCAAAAGAGGGCTTTCCCAAGCTGATAATTAATAAATGTTGATAAATAAATGGCTACAATAAATATAGACTGTTTCTGAAATTTAAAAAAAAAACCTAGGATATTTAGTTCAACTCTCTTGTTTCACAGGAAGAAACACAGTCCCAAAGGTTAAGATGATTTCTCAAAAGATACCAAAATATTTAGGGACAGAGCCAAGACTTTATTCAGTTTAAAGCCATTTCTGTCATTCTCAGTTGCCTTGAGGACTCCACAGAAACATCTGATGACAAGAAATCCTAAGTCTCAGGACAGCTAGAACATTTAGGAACACTGTAAGCATCTTTACAGTCAAAAACCAAAGAGTCGTCACTGTGGTAAATCCGAGAGGGATGTCAGGCAGAACCAGAAGAGACTGGACACAGAGCCAGAGGAAAGGGAAGTTGTTTTCATCCTACTCACTGTACATCACTCATTGCGTTTCCTAAAGAAAACTATACAAAGACAAAATTATAATAACATCATATTTTAAGGCTCTGTGGCAGCATGTAATCCAAGGATATAGCCCTAATTCTGCTTAAAGGACTGAGCTAACTCATTAAAATTTACTCTGTGACTCTACAACGTAAGGGAAAGTGGACAGGTTGCTGTCACTTGGTTGCCTTAGTAAAGTAGGATACAAATGTAGATGTTAGTAATGGAAGTTTGGGGGCCTAGTTTTCTGCATTTATTTTAGAGATAGAGAGAGAAGGGTGAGGAAGAGAGACAGAGAGGGAGGAGAGAAAATAGATGATGATGATGATGATGATGATGATGATGATGATGATGATGATGATGATGGAGAGAGAGAAATAGATGATAGAGCACACGTGTGTGTGTGTGTGTGTGTAAAATAAATCCAAAATGACATTTCAGGGGCCTATCTTATTTATATTGGTGGCCTATATTAATCTAAATCACCTTGAAATCACCAAACATCATGAGACTACATTCTACAGCAATAATTCATAGATCTAGAATCAACAGAAAATTTTTTCCCAGCAGTGATTCTAGGATAACAGGCTCTTCATTTTGTTGACCTATTTGATGAAATGGCAATTAACATGCTGTATTACTCAGAGGGTGCCCATTGCACAGTGGCCACTTTGATGACATATGCACTGCAGTGCATATCCTCTGTCCACAAGGAGGCCATAGCCAAGTACCAAATACTCTGCTACTTACTCCATTAGAAGTACGTGTGGTCCTACAGGAGTCCCAGTGAGATGAGAGGGCGCTGGACATGAGTCCTTTAGGTAAAAATGAAGGCAGCCAACTGGTTAGGGTGAGTGGCATTCAGACGAGGGGAGCAGCAGGTACAGGGCGCAGCCAGGTAGAAGGGCTTACAGCCTGGTGGCCTGTAGTTTGCAGTCCATGTGAAGAGGGGGCTTTCCCCACTCTGCTCTTTTTTTTTTTTTTTTTTTTTTTTTTTTGGTACCAGCTATTGAACGCATGTCCTTGCACTTGTGCAGCAGGCGGCGAAACCACTGAGCTAAATCCCCGGCCCTCTGCTCTTTTTGATAGACTGGGGCAGAAGACAAGGGTGTCTCCCCCCTCCCCATCATTGTGGTCCCTGCCTCCGCTGGGCTCTCATTAACTCCCCAATAGTACAATAACTTTCTGTCCCCCTTCTGCCATTCTTTCCTGCCATTCTTTTCTGTTCATCCTCCACATTTCAAGGGATTTAGCTTTCCAAAACACAGACCTGCTTATATCCTTCTCCAATTTCATGTTTGCCTGTGAGACAAAATCCAGATTTCTTAGTGCAATGCATAAACATTTTACATTCTCGTGCCTTGCCTTTCTAACTTCATCTTCTCACAACTTCAATGGAGTAAAATCATTACCCAGCATGTCCTAACACGCCCTGGCCCCTGACATCTTTGTACCTAGCCTTGCTTTTGCCTGGAATACCTGTTCCTGGACAGAGATCCAACTCACCCTTTGAGCCAATCTTTGGTTAAGCCTTTTATCACACATCAACAAAGTTATTCCTCCATCTTCCCATAATCCATAGCACAGATCTCCACTATACCAATTTGCACATTCTATTGCCTCTCTATGTAACTTCCTCACCCAGGAGAGTAAATATATCTCAATATTCTTTGATTTACTATTACCTTTCACAATTATTCAATGCCTGACAAAACAAAAAGAAAAAAAAACATGTTCTGGAGGTTACTGAATGAATAAACCACCACTTCCTCATACTAAAATTGAAAACCCTTGTTAATTTGGCCTTTCTTTTAGGCCTATCATCACCTTATGTCTGAACATTGAAAACATATTTCATCACTCCCCTTTGATTTTACACCTCTTGTAGGCCCTGCCTCACCTGTCAACATCCTGTTTTTTTCCAGATAATGGTCTCCAAAGCAACAGACAGGCTTCCACTCCTGTGAGAACCTAGAATGGTAGGTAAACAGTTACAGACATCTTTGTTAGAAATAACCTATGCATGTTTCATACATCTGATGAAATTTATGTGTGAAAATGAAGGTTATTAATTGGAAAGCGTGTTTTACAATGATTCCACAAACATACAAAAACAATGCTTTTAGAAAAGGACCTGGAGGTAAAGTCTTCGAGTCTGAAAATAAGCCAATGTGTGTAAACAGGAAAACCATGAAGACTCCATGCACGGTCATTTGTGGGAGGGAGGGAAGGGACTGGATGTCTGTTCATTTCAAAGGGAAGCAGCAGGGCGACACCACTCTGGGCTGCAGTTTATTCCTCTTCTGTCACGTGAACTGGCCCAAAACCCTCCACTGGGAGAGAAGAGGATCATCTATGTGCAGTTCTTGTCTCAAAATTTAATTCTAAAATTTAAATCCTAATCTCAAAAAGTTCATTCCCAGGATATGAAAAGACTCTTTGAGACACTGAAATTTCAAACTACCAAAGTTTGTACAAAAGGTAGATTCAATATTGGGGAAAAAATAAATTGTGTGTGTGTGTGTGAAGTGGAAATTAATGTACTATTTGAAAGTAATCAGTCTTTTCACAACTGTTTCATGGTCATTGATTTCCCGGTTGATGCTGGTTAATTAGCTAAATATGAATTATATATGTATGTTTTAAGTAAGTATGTACGCATATTAAAGGATTTTTTTCTCTTTATTTCATTGTGAAGCAAATCATTTGATGTGGCTCTGCATAAATCTCTAATACACATCAAAAAGCAATCAACAAACTCTTTGAGCACATCTAGTAGGATAATTTAGATGGTTTTTAATCACGATTATGAAAGCGTAATTAGGTGGTTTCATGTTTGTTGTTGAGTATATGTAAGGGAAAATGATTCTCCAGATAGAAAATGGGGGTAATATTACATGGAAACCACAAGAGAACTGCGCACATGAGATGCAAGTGTGCACACACAGACACACACACACACACAAACCACTGGCCATTTTCTTCAGCACACCAGCAGCTCCCACATTTTTAAAAACACCATTTTTCTCAAGATGTCAAGAGAAATCTTATTTAATAAACTGATTATTTACAAGTAGGTTTGAAAATCGCCCCCCTTCAATGTCACCATAAACTTCAGCTGTTGCCTGCAGTTTCTAACACATCTTCCCTGTCGAGGGCCCAGCAGAAAGGAGCAGAGAGGCTCACAGGCACATGAGCCGGTTGTGTGTCATTAGCAACCCCTGGGAGTCGGCACAGCCATGGATCTGCACAGCTAAATGATCGTGCACTCGTGGCCTTTTCTAATCCATTTGAAATAAACCTGATATTTATCTGTCTCCAATCACCCAGTCTGTACGCTCTCACACAGGAGGATGAATCACACCAAAAACCGCTGTCTCATGCCAAGCTACCCAGGCATCCCTGGCCTCGGCCAGGAAAGATGAAAAAAGGGGCTCTGAAGCAAGCCTCTGTTCCCCAATTCCCTGCTCAACCTCCCCAAGCACACTTTATTGTTCCCCCTCTGCAGCCAGTTGACTACTGGTCCTATTAGAAAAACCCATCCTTCCTAGCCCATCTCGGAAATCATGTAAAAAGCCTGAAATTGTGCTTGGAAATAATTCAGTCACCAGCAAGCTGGCCCCTTTTGTTGGGAAATTCAAAGAGTTGCATCACCATGTCTTTAACAGAGCCACAATTAGAGTGGCTTTCTTCCAGCACTGTGTGTAATCTATTTTACCACGGAAATACAAAGTTGCTGTCCATGCACACAATTTTAGCATTTCTGGGTTTTGTGCCATCTTACTTACAAGAAACTCCCAGCTGTTATAATTTGTCTCATCCATCGCTCTCTTGTAGAACTAGCCTTTGTTCCTTTTTTTCAGTGCCAGGGACTTGCTGGGTTTCACCTGATGCGATTTGTCCAGGCATTAATAATGCATCTTCAAGATGCAAGATGCATGAATTCCTTTAGTAACAGATCTGCTGGCAGAGGGCTGTATTGTATTGTACAGCTTTGCGGCAAAAAGGGAAGGCTATGGTACAAAAGGAAGGTCATCAGCCTCCAGAGTGAGAGTATTGGTTGTTTCAGAAAGTCAATCCACCAGCTCGTGGTAAAAGCCAGGGCTTGAAGAAGATAATGAATATTAGACTAACAATAGCTTTTTTAAAAAACGAGAAGCATTTGCCTAACCTGCAACTCATCCCCAATGATGAAAATGAGCTACACACACAGGCACAGTTCAGAAAGTCCCTATTAACTGGCCGTCTTCTGTCTTACCTGGTTCACATCAGGGAAGATTTCCCATTCTTGGTCATTATGCTTCCTTCAGACCTTGGACCACACACTGGCTGCTTCTCAGTGACCTTATGTGATTGTTGTTATTGGTGCCCATATGCATTTTTTATTGACTTTCCTTTGTGAAGAGCCTGAATTTTCCAGCTGCTTTGTAATCATTAACAAGGAAATTCTCACAATCATCCTGAAAAGTAGGGCAGGGTTCTTTTCTCCATGTTATAACTAAGGGAAGAGAAGTACAGATAGGTTGCAATGTGCAAAGTTCACAGGGAGTGTGCATTTCAAAATTGGAATAAAGACACTTTGAGAGGACCAGCCTAGCTCCTCAAGCAAGTAGTGACCTCTGCAATGGTCATGTGAACAACTGATGGCAGAATGCGGGGCCGAGTTAAAAATAATCAGGTTGCTGAGTGGATACAGTTGTCAACCCTGCAGAAAAATGATCCTGGTTCGGGTGATCTAGTATTTGAACTCAAGGCCAGTAATACCTGTCTCCAGCACCTTAGATTTTCTTAAGAAACAATGCACTTACTATGTAATGTTGCAAACAAAAAGTTCAGCCATGGGAACAGTAGCTTGTGCAGATAATCATTTCACTTCCTGTTTCTATGAGCACTCCTGACAAGATTTGTCAATACACAACCAAACCACACTCTCTGTGTGGTCATTACAGAGAGTTCACCTGCCTCCTACTCCCATTCTCACTACTGCCACCAACCCCCCCACCCTCAAAAACTCTCATTTAATCAATAACATTTGCTTTCAGGGCAGCTCTCCTTTACTGCTGTTCCATCTCTGTCTGGGTTACCATAGCAACTATTCTCAGAGCAGTGTGATACTCAGTTTATACATTTCAGCCCTGTCACATGACTGACTACCTGCTTTTACTTTAATCATTGCTGGAGGGAGCACTCAAAAAGTGGCTGCTTCCTGCTTCCTGTTGCAGTCCACCAAACTGCCCTCATGTTTTACATTTCCTCCCTCGACCTCAAAAACATGTTAATTGTGCTGACTTCCAAAGCAGAGGAGAAGGAAGGCTGCAGGGTGAGTGAGCATACTCAAACCACTAGAAAAGCAGAACCTCCCAGGCCCCACAGCTAGGTTCTTCTTTTTCCCTGTAGAGATGCTCTCAGATTTACAGGTCCTCTTTTTAAGGTCTTAACTGCAGAAAGATGTGTCTGGCTTCATCCCAGCCTGAAATCCATCTTCCAGGGGTCCCATGACCTCCAAACACTCATCTCCACCCCATAGCCATTCTGTGGCCCCTGCAAGGGAAGGCCAGGAACTTGGGACTCTCTGGAGCCTCCCTCGCTGCAGTTTAGAGGGGTCTGTTTAAATCACATTATAAACCTAATGAAACACAGCTAATGAAGCACAGATGTCCTATCAGATTTGGAGCTCTAAGTCCCCGTAAAAGCCCAGTAAAAATAAATGAAAGGAGCCTGTATCCATGGAAATGGGCAGCTCACAGACTAATCCTTCCCCTCACCATTTATGAGTTCATTACCATCTCTAATTCCAAAGCTTCTGAAAGCATTTGTGGCTTCTGGGTCACTCATTTCCTGAAAAGTCATGGTGAGCTGGGCTTGAACACCCTTGACCCATCTTCTTTCTTCAGAGACATGGGAAAGAGAAGAACAGATACTGCAGATCAGTTCCACAGGCTCTGGTTGCTTTCTTCTTTTTGAGATATTGGGATGAATTAAGAGTCTCATGTCCTCCCAGGACCTAGCAGTTGGCTTTCCATGAGTGGGCCTTCCTGTCTGTTGGGAATAACAACAGGGAATTGGACCTAAAGTGATCTGGTCCCAAAGAGCTCCCTGCCACAGCATTGATTATGCCCTGCAATCCTTCCTCCAATCAATTAAGACATTAATCTCATCAAAGAGAAACACTTTCTGCTATTACTAGCACAGCTACTTGTATTTGAAAAGGTTATAAAGGACAGTCCAAAAAGGAGAGGGTTAATTTTAGTGGGAAAGATGGTTAGACAGAAGCCAGAGCTCCAGGCCCTCCGTGGCGTTAAGAGGTGTTGGGAAGGATACCCAGGCAAAGCTGGGAGCCACAGGGGGACATCAGCTGCCCAGTGGTGGAGAGTCCAAGAGGACAAGCTTACAGAAAGAGGAAGAAAGGAACATAGGGCATCTCCAAAAACAACTCTGGTCTCTCCCTCAGATTCAGCTGGATGACAATAACTAAGTGATTTCTTTGGGACATAGAAGAAGGGATCTTGGGCCCACCTCACCCATCTGAGACCTGTTTCTTCTTCTAGTTTTTCTAGTTCATTCTCCTGCTTAGATACATGCTTCTAGAAGTACTCAGTTCATGGTGGAGCCAAAGTGGTTCTTGCAGGGAGATCCTCCAGGGAAATACTCTCTGTTTTATTTTGAGATACAATTTCTGAATTCTCAAATTCTCAGAAATGTCTTCTGAAGAGAAAGAGTATAAGTCCTCCATTTAAAAGTAAATATCTGAGTGTCAAAAATACTGCAAAATAAAGTTCCTCCTTTAAGAGACTGGCTGTAGATCTTTGTCACATAGTCTCAGTCCTCGAACCTGAGGATGAGGAACATCACAGATGAGGAAACTGAGGCAGAAGGCCAGAGAGAGACTTTTCTTTAGGGTTATGCATTAGTGGAAGCAATAGATCTGAGGCTCCTAATTGGATTTCAGACCCCAAGTAAGGAAACATTACGAGCTCTAAACATTTTTTCAAAATATTCAATTTTGTCCATTTTCATAGTTGAAAAATGAATGCTTTGTAAATATCATCCAAGAAATTAAAGCTTAGGCTTGTGATTATTACAGTGATTTGTCAGCAGTAGTGTATGATTTTTGGAAGAGTACCAGCTGTATTAACAAGAGGATTAGGGTACAGTTCATTTTTCATTTGCCTAATATAGATATCATTGCCTTGCCATAGAAAGAGCTAAAAAAAAGTGATAAAACATCAGAGACAGAGAAACATAACTGACTTCAGCAAATATGATTTAAACCTTTCTCTGCCCACTAACATGGGAGATTTTTACCACTGATTTATGTGAAGGGCTGTCAGAACTGTCAGAAATAGAAACAATACTGAAAAAAAAACAGAAGAAGGAAAAGTTATGTGGCCAGCTAAGACCATTTACCTGTCTCTACCAGTGGACTCAAGGTATATAGGGAAGGAAATGTGTCATAAAAACTAAACACAGTGACCGTATGCTGACAGGAAAGGTGCTAAAGGGCCGACTGCCTCTAATGACAAAATGTGAGATGTGCTTCCTGGATCAACAACCTGTTGCCTCAGAACTTCCTTCTCCCAGTTAGGATGAAGTATGTGGAGTGGCGCAGTCACCTGACCCACGAGACACAATGGCTGAACAGATGCCGATATCCTTCCGCTGAAATGTGCTGTTCATCCACTCTGGGCAGCCACCAGCTCTTCTTCCTTGGCCTTTTATTGAAACCAATCCCTGTCACTCTCAGTAACACGATTTAGACAGAGTGAGTTAGTCCAGATTCATAGAACACCTTGCCTATTTAAGAGGCTTTAAACAGGGCAGTCTTCTTTGAACTCATCCAAAAATGAAAGACCAAAGTGTTTGAAATCCTTTAAAGCAAATTTAAGTAAGTATTGATGCTATAAAATTGAAAGATTTCTGACACTTGACAGAGTGGCTGCTTGGAAGTAAAGGAGTTGAGCATTTTAGGCTTCAGAGGCATGAGAATCAGCTTTCACTGATGGCTACAGCCAGAGGACAGGTGTGTGTCATGAAGACAAAATCAGGTGAGCTCTGGAACCCATGCCTTTTGGTCATAGCCTTGACCCCAGTAACTCACCAAAGTTAGCAACAGTTGGGAGGTCCATCTTCTTTCCAGTATATATATGGTAGATAGATAGATAGATAGATAGATAGATAGATAGATAGATAGATAGATATACAGATAGATAGATAGATAGATAGATAGATAGATAGATAGATAGAGATAGAGATATATATTGGTGCTTTGGGATATAACTATTGATCATCTTTCTGATGCTAAGACAAAATATCTGAGAAAATCAACTCACAAAGAGGAAAGGTTTCCTTTGGTTCATTGTCTCAAAGGTTTCATGCCATGGTCATTGGCTGCATTGCTTTTGGGCTTGTGGCACCATAGCAGGAGTGTGGGGCCAGGGAAAACTGTTTACCTCATGGCTGCAGAGAAACAGAGGGAAAAGAAGGTCCCAGTATCCAGGTCAAGGGCACACTCCACAATGGCCTAACTTCCTCCCACTGCACCACATCCCAGTAGAGCCACAAACAAGCTGCCAGGGCCTTAGCCACATCTTGAGCTAATAGCTCTGTATCTTAACATGGACAGAGGGATGGAATTCCAATATTTAGACAAAGTATGCTTTTACCGTTTCTGACATCTCTTCCCCATGAGTGTCTTCATGATCCTATAGGGTAAAGAAAGCATTTTACACACAAGCTGTCAGAGTTCAGAGAGATTTGATGACCCCAGAGAAAGCTGAGAGAGATTTGGTCTAGAGTCCAACTTGGTCAATGAGTGATCACTGTTCTCTACTCTCTGCTGCCACATTTTCAAAAATTACATACTCAAGGTCCCACTGTTCCTGGCCCAGAGGTAGGGGCTTCTGAGCTGCCATCCCACTGGTCCTTGTCCAGAGGAAGGGACATCGTGGCCACGAGCCACTCTGCCACTCCCAGCCCAGAGGAAGGGGCTTCAGGGCCACCAGCTGTACCACTGCTCCTGGCCCAGAGGAAGGGGCTTCTGAGCCACTGTTGCACTGCTCCTGGCACAGAGAAAGGGGCTTCTGGGCCACCATCCAGCCCACCACTCTGGGCCCAGAGGAAAGGGCTTCCCAGCCATCGTCCATCCCGGCACTCCCAGCCCAGAGGAAAGGGCTTTTGGGCTGCCATCCATCCCACAGCTCCTGGCCCCATCCCACCTCTCCCAGTTCAGAGGAGGTAAGATGCACAGGCACCAACAGCACTACCCTCCACCCCTGGGTCGAAATGAGAAGATATGTAAATAAGTCACAAAACCAGACTTCCAGATCACCTACAGCAACCTCAAGGGGAAATGAGATGGAGCACTCTGATACTCAAAAACTTGGACCCACTGAACTGGCAACAAAAGGGGATCTGGAAAAAATGAAATCAGAAATAATTTCTCAGATAACAAGAGATATTGTGCTCCTAGGGCAAGACATGATTAATAAATCTAGAGAGGAGCTGAGGAACATGATGGAATTCCAACATAGGAAACAAATGGAATCCATAAAACAGATGCAGATAGATTTCCAGGAGATGAAAAACTCCATTGAAAGTCTACACAGCAGAATGAGCCAATGTGAGGACAGAATTTCAGACATAGAAGATAAGATTGCAATTAATGACCAGGAAAACAAAAATTGCTTCAAAATTATAAGGGAACATGAGAAATCAATCCAGCAGCTGCTAGACGATGCAAAGAAGAATAACATAAGACAGATTGGAGTCAAACAAGAAACAGGAGAGAGTGCAGATGACATAAAAAAAACTCCTCACAGAAGTAATGGCAGAAAACATCCCAAGCAGGGGGAAAGAATTTGACATACAGATAAGTGAGGCATATAGGACTCCAAATAGCCTTGATCAAAAAAAATCTACACATAGGCATATAATTGTTAAGATTCCAGAAACTCAACAGAAGAACAAAGTTCAACAAGCATTTAGAGAAAAGAAACAAATCACATACAAAGGAAAGCCCATCAGAATCACAGCAGACTTCTCAACACAAACCATCAAGGCAAGAAGAGCTTGGAGTGACAGGTTCCAAGCCCTTAAAAGAGAACAGCCTCCAACCCAGATTGATGTACCCTGCAAAACTATCTTTCAAAATGGATGGAAAAATAAGATACTTTCATGACAAAGACCACCTTAGGAACTTCATGAATACCAAACCAGCACTCCAAAAAATTTTACACAATATCCTAGGAACAGACATTGAGGATCACAACCCCAGGAAGCAAAGCAGAATAAACCCATCTGGCACAACAAGAAATTAAATGTAAAGGGGGAGGACCCAACAAATAGAAAAAATCATGGCAATGATAAGTCAATACGTTTCAGTTATAACCATCAATGTTAATGGTCTCAATTCACCAATCAAAAGAAAGAGACTGTCAGAATGGGTCAAGAAGCAAGATCCAACAATATGCTGCATACAACAAACACACTTAATTCAAAAGGAAACTCATAGACTGAAAGTTAAAGGATGGAAAACAATACTCCATGAGACAGGAACCCGAAAAAAAGCAGGAGTAGCTATTCTCTTGGCAGATCAAGTAGATTTCAAACTAACACTGATTAAGAGAGACAAAGAAGGACACTACATCCTTGTAAGGGAAGAATCCAAGAGGAAGAGATGACAATCATAAATATCTATGCACCAAACACTAGTGCACCCAACTATATAAAACAAATACTGATGGACATGAAAAGTCATATGCGCACTAATACAATTGTAGTGGGGGACCTCAACACCCCACTGTCACAAATAGATAGATCAACTAGACTAAAAATAAGTAATGAAATACTGGAACTCAATCGAACTCTTGAACAAATGAACTTCACAGATGTTTAGAAAGTCTTCCACCCCACAAAATCAGAATACGCATTCTTCTCAGCTGCACATGGGTCATTCTCCAAAATTCACTACATACTCTCACATAGAACATGTTTAAGTAAGTGCAAAGGAATTGAAGTTATCCCCTGTATCTTATCAGACCATAGTGCAATGAAATTGGAGATCCATAGCACAAGAAACTGGAAAAATTTTATAAACACGTGGAAATTGAACAACACACTTCTGAATAACCAATGGGTCACAGAGGAAATTAAACAAGAAGTCAGACAGTTCCTTCAATTAAATGACAATGACAATACAACATATCAGAATCTATGGGACACAATGAAAGCAGTCTTATGAGGGAAATTCATAGCAGTGAATACACATATTAGGAAAACAGAACGAGCCCAATTAAACAACCTGATGCTCAACCTCAAGCTTCTAGAAAAAGAAGAGCAGGACAACCCCAAAGCTCATACAAGGGAGGAAATTATAAAGATCAGAGGAGAAATCAATGCAATGGAGACTAAGAGAACAATACAAAAAATCAATGAAGCCAAGAGTTGGTTCTTTGAAAGAATCAACAAAATTGACAAACCCTTAGCCAACCTTGTCAGAAAAAGGAAAGAAAAGGCCCAAATCCATGCAATTAGGAATGAAAAGGGTGAAATTACAACAGACTCAGCAGAAATCCAGAGGATCATCAATACCTACTTCCAGAACCTATATGCCAATAAGATGGAAAACATCGAAGAAATGGACAGATTCCTAGATACATATGAATTACCAAAGTTGAACGAAGAAGACAAAAAAATTCTGAACAACCCAATATCAATCAATGAAATTGAAAATGTAATTTAAAACTTATCAACTAAGAAAAGCCCAGGCCCTGATGGTTTCACTGCTGAATTCTACAAGACATTTAGAGAGGAACTACTGCCACTACTGTTTAAAGTCCTCAATGAAATTGAAAGGGAAGCAATACTCCCAAAGTCATTCCTGGAAGCAAGCATCACCTTGATCCCCAAAGCAGAGAAACACCCAACCAAAAAGGAGAAGTATAGGCCAATCTCACTAATGAACATAGATGCAAAAATCCTTAATAAGATACTGGCAAACAGAATGCAGAAGATCATCAAGAAGATCATACACCCTGATCAAGTGGGATTCATCCCAGGGATGCAGGGATGGTTCAACATATGCAAATCAATCAATGTAATACACTATATCAATAGTGCCAAGGACAAAAAAACATATGATTATCTCCATAGATGCAGAAAAAGCATTTGACAAAATCCAGCATGCATTTATGATAAAAATGCTACAAAAAATTGGAATAGATGATCTCTACCTCAAACTGATAAAAGGCATCTATAAAAAACCAACAGCCAATATCATACTAAATGGTCAAAAACTGAAATCCTTCACACTAAAATCAGGAACCACATAAGGATAACCACTCTTGTTCAATATAGTTTTGGAAACATTAGCCACAGCAATGAGACAAGAGAAAGAAATAAAAGGAATAAAGATAGGAAATGAAGAAGTCAAATTGTCATTATTTGCAGGTGACATGATACTCTATGTAGAAGGCCCCAAGAACTCCACCAAAAGTTTTCTAGACTTAATAACCAAATTCAGTCAAGTAGCTGGTTATAAGGTTAACACACAAAAATCAATAGCTTTCCTCTACACGAATGACAGACTCACTGAGAGAGAAATAGGGCAAATAATTCCTTTCACAATAGCATCCAAAAAACTGAAATACCTAGGAATCAACCTAACGAAAGAAATCAAACACCTCTTCTCTGAAAACTGTAGCACTCTGAAAAGAGAGATTGAAGATGATATCAGAAAATGGACAGACATCCCCTGCTCCTGGGTAGGAAGGATCAACATAGTGAAAATGGCCATACTTCCAAAGCTGCTGTATAGATTCAATGCAATTCCAATTGAGATCCCAGCAGCACACTTCACAGACCTTGAGAAAGCAATCCAAAAATTCATTTGGAACAAGAAGAGACCCAGAATAGCAAAAGCAATTCTAGGTAACAGAGACATGGCAGGGGGTATCACAATCCCCAACCTGCAACTCTACTACAAAGCTACTGTGATAAAAACAGCATGGTACTGGCAAAGAAACAGACTTGAGGACCAGTGGAACAGATTAGAAGATGCAGAAACAATGGCAGACACATTCAGCCATCTCATCTTTGATAAAGGAGCCAAACACCCTCACTGGAAGAAAGATAGCCTCTTTAATAAATGGTGCTGGAAAAATTGGACTTCAACTTGCCAAAGATTAAAACTAGACCTATATCTCTAGCCATGCACTAAACAAAAATCAAAATGGATTAAAGATCTAAATATTAAAATAGAAACTCTGAACCAGTTGGAACAGAGGTTAGGTAGAACCCTTGAAGACATCGGTGTAGGAAAAGATTTTATGAACAAAACCTCAGTTGCCCATGAACTAGCACAAACTATCAACAAGTGGGATCTCTTCTTATTAAAAGGCTTCTGCACAGCAAGAGAAACCACCAGCAGAGTGAAGAGACAACCCACAATGTGGGAAAAAATCTTCACCTGCTCTTCCGCAGACAAAGGTCTACTATCTCGAATCTATAAAGAACTTAAAAAAATCAGACCTCCCAAATTTAAAGACCCAATCTGAAAATGGGCATTTGAAATGAACAGATATTTCTCAGACAAAGAAGTAGAAATAGCAAATAAATACATGAAAAAATGTTCAACATCACTGGTCATTTGAGAGATGCAAATGAAAACAATGCTGAGATTCCACTTCAATCCAGAAAGAATGACTGCTATCATGAAATCCACCAATAACAAATGCTGGCGGGGGTGTGGAGAAAGAGGAACCCTGCTCCACTGCTGGTGAGAGTGTAGACTTGTGCAAGCACTTTGGAAATCACTATGGAGATACTTCAAAGAACTAGGACTGGAAGTCCCATTTGACCCCGCTATTCCACTGCTGGGGATCTTCCCCAAAGAATTAAAAGAATCATACCACAGTGATATATGTGCACCCATGTTCATAGCAGCACAGTTTATAATAGCTAAAACTTGGAAACAGCCCAAATGCCCATCAACTGGAGACTGGATAAAGAAAATGTGGTTTTTTAATAAAATGGAGTACTACTCAGCCATAAAAAATGAGAAATTAGAGACATTTATAGCTAAATGGATGCACATTGAGGCAATACTCTTAAGTGAAATAAATAGGACACACATGTGTAAATACCGAATAGTTTCTCTGGTGTGAGAGACTGAAAGTGTAAATATGGACTAAATGTATAATAGGAAATGTGAAATAGGAAGAAAAGGGGCAAAGGGGAAGGAAGTGGGAGGGCTAGGGGAAAGGATAGAAGGGAATGGGATTAATATGAGAAAATGGAAAAATAGGAACAAAATCTTTGTAAATAGGGAGGACTGGAGGGGTTGAAGGGAGGGCTGGGCAAGGGTGAAAAATAAGAACCAAGAGAGATTATGTAAAGGTGCAAATTTCCAATAATGAATGTCATTATATTGTATACCTAAAATATTCCAATGATTAAAATGAATAATTGATAATGCGAATAGGAAGAAAAGGTCCAAAGGGGTAGGGGTAGTGGGAGGGGCAGGGGAAAGGAAAGAAGGGAAAGGAAAAATGCTGAGAAATGGCAAAAATGGAAATAAAGTCTTTGTAAATAGGGAAGGGTGGAGGGGGTGAAGGGAAGGCTAGGAATGGGGAAAAAATAAGAACCAAGATGCATTATGTAAAGGTACAATTCCCAATGAGAAATGTAATTGTGTTGTATACCCACAATGTACCAATAAAAGAATTTAATTAAACAAAAAAAAACCACTTTCTACATATTGCCAGATCTGACTTCTAATAGTTTGTTTCATTAAACAAATTTTTAATCTATGTTCATACTTTTCTCTTCTATTATCTTTATCCAGTTTTATTATTAGCACAATGTTGATTTCCTAAAATGAGGGGAGAGGTGTTCCTTCGTTCTTCTGTTTTAAATGTTTGATACAATTTATCACTTAAAATGTATATGAGCCTGTTGTTGTCATATAGGTATGTTTTCAAGCTAGGAATATACTTTCTTTAATAGGTGCTATTCAAATTTTATATTTCCTCCAGAGTTAGTTTCATTAATTTGTCTTCCAAGGTACTTCTTGAAGTTGTCAAATTTATTTCAAAAAAGATTTTTGTAACATGCTTTCTATATCCTCTTAAATTCTGTAAAATCTCTGGTTATGTCCTCTAAAGTTTGATATTATAATTTTAAAAATGTATAATTGATATTGTGTAATAGGAAGAAAAGGTCTAAAGGAGCAGGGGAGGTAGGAGGGGTAGGGGAAAGGAAAGGGAAAAGAAAAAATATGAGAAAAGAAAAAAATGGACACAAAGTCTTTGCAAATAGGGAAGGGTGGAGGGGGTGAAGGGAGGGCAGGGGAAGGGGAAAAATAAAAGAACCAAGATAATCATGTAAAGGTACAAGAACCCAATGATGAATTAACTGTATTTTATACCTAAAATGTACCAATAAACTTAATGGGGGAAAAAAATGCGATCTTAATATTAACTACTTTGTTTTTTCCACTAAGAAAAGTCAGCAGGTTTTCTCCTCCGCACCCACCCAAGAGCTCTCTGTAGAACAAGAATTGGTCAGGATCAGCTCAAGGCCTGCAGTACTGATCTGTTCTGAAGACCCCCAGGCCCTAAAAGGAAACCAGCCAGTGAGGGATGACAGAGAAACAAATACCTAAGAGTGAGTGGAAATTCTCCCAGGTGCCAAAGGAGAGTCACTATTACCTTTCTCAAGGAGGCCAGGAGAAATTTTCTGTTTGCAGGCAGATGGCTTCTGGCCTCTATTTTTAAACCTGGTACATATATGTTTTTGATACCTAATTATATCTGTCTTGGGGAATTAGATCACATCTTAACCATTTTTACATCCACATCCCCTCCTGAGTCTCACCTCTTGGCCTATCCCCCAATTCCCTTCCCATCTCCACAAAATCTACTTCCATATTTCCTATCATCTCATTTATTTTACTTTATAAAATATTTATATTTGGGGTGTCTTATATAAGATAAATCATGCAGTGACCTCTGACTTCTTCCAAACAGACCTCTCTTCAGCTGGAGAGGTGCCTACACACAAGGAGCTGCTGACAGAGAGAGACCCTGCTCAGCTCTGCACAACAAGAAGAATTTTCCAAACACAGAGAGCTCAGAAATCACTTATGCCCCACCACCTTCCACTCCACAGGAATTGTGGTTTAGATCAAAGTGTTCCCTAAAAGCTTCATGTGTTTGGGCGGTGATTGGACTACAGATGTGCTATTTGAATGTACTGAATGTGCTGTTAGAAGGCAGAGTCTGGTTGGAGGCAGGTCACTGGAGGCATGACCTGGAAGTGCCTATCTCCCTCCCTGACTCTTCCCTTCATTCTCAGCTTCCTGGCTGCCATGACATGAACAGCCTTCCTCTGCCAGACCCCTTTGTCCATGCCCTTCCTGCCCTGGAGCCAGCTGACTATAGGCTGAAAACATGACCTAAAATAAATATCTCCTCCTTTAAGTTATGGATTTCAGGTATTGTGTCCCAGCAATGAGAAAGTGACTGCGATGGAAATAATAAGGGAAATAAGAAAGAGTGTTTGAGTTTCTGTGCATTCAAAAGTGCTATCTGGGGATGATGGTGATGATGATGATGATGATGATGATGATGATGATGATGATGATGATGATGATGATGATAGCATACTTCATAGCAATACAGACAGTAGCCAATATCTCTATAATCAATCAAGTAAACTTTTTTATGCAGAACTGCTAAAATATATTTGACAGAACTTCGTTCTCCCTTCTCATGTTTGCCATAATTAATTCCTTGTGACCACTGCCTTAAGACTATTCCTAAAAAAAAAAAATTCTAAATGAGCTATCTTGCTCACATATGTACCCAATGAGTTTGTTGATCCCCCTTTATATGCCAGGAACCATGATAAGAATGAGAGAAAAAAAGATCCAGTGTCAGTCCTCACAGGTCTTGCTGTATAGGAAGCCAACTGACTTCAGCAGCAACATGAGTGCTACAATAAATAGTCTACAAAGCAGAGAGACAGCTCAGGAGAACAGGACTTGGATAGAGGTCCATTTGAGAAGGAGAGAAAAAGAAAAGGCAAGTTGACATTTAAAATGTAAACTAACTCTCCCAGTAAATGGTTTTAAGAAAGAAATCAATGATTATAAAGGAAAGACCCTCAAAATAATATGAACCTATAAATATTCAGCTGTCATAGTCTGACACCTGTGGACAGGGCCAGGTACACATGAGATACGTTAACATGTTAACGTGTGGGCCGGAGATGCTGAAGAAAATTGAAATGTGGTCATTCTGCTATATTTACATAGCAAAATCTATCTTTTCTGTGAGGAACGTACCTTCTTGGTGACAGTTGAAGGTTGGCAGAATATTCTAAAGCTTCCTGTGATGTGTGCATAGAAGGCTGGCGGGGCAGTGTGATGCCTGAGGGACTCTACAAAGGAAAATGCGCTGATAAATACAAAGCTGTACTTGTAGCTAAACTCACACATCCGGTCTTAAGCACACAGCTGAGAGTGTCACACCCACACATTTGTGCCAGAGCAAGAATACCAAGTATGCTCTGAGTAGCACCCTGTTGTTGCTCAGACTGGCCCAGGGTTTCCAGCAGTTTGTTCGGAAAGCTTTGCTGTTGAGGATTCACTCTTCCCATCCCAGTTCAGATGCCAGGAAGGTGACCACCATAATCTTTCTTACTGTCATAGTCAAATTTTGTTGCATGACAAAACACCTGAGAATAACTTAAAGAAGGAAAAGTTTATTTTGGCTCATGGTTTCAGAGGTGTCAGTCCATGGTCAGCAGGTTCCATTGCTTTTAAGCCTGTGGTATGGCAAGAACATCATTGCAGAAGGGTGTCACAAATGAAAGCATCTCATTTCATGTGTTCTTATTTATTGTTTACATTAGTCACAAGTTTTCCAGCTGATTCTTTTAGATTTCTGAGTAGATAATCACATCATATAAAATTACAGTTTCATTTCTTTCCATTCTCTTTTCTCAGTCTCATTTCCAGTCTTATTTCTGTTCTGTGACTTCTTGTCTAGGCCATGAGTACTGGTATGATGGTCACACTGGGTGGAAGGATTTCTGGTCTTTCCTTGAAATAAGTGGAAGAGCTTTTGTTTTCCTCTGACTTAACTCATTTTGATCATATATAAATAGATTTTTAGATTTACTATGACTTAGTAAGATCACCACATATAAGATCTATACACAAAAACAACTGGCATCTTCATTTATTAACAATGTCTCCTTATAAAATTTAATAAACCAAAGGTCTCATCATGATAAACTGGGCATAATGCCACATGCCTGTAATCTCAGCATTCTGGGAAACTGAGATAAGGTGGGACAAAAGTTCAAGCTTAGCTTGGGCATCTTAGTGATTTAGTGAGACCTTGTCTCAAAATTTAAAAATTTTTAAAAGCTGCAAATGAGGCTTAATGCAAGACCCCTGAGTTCAGCCCTCAGTATCAACAAACAAACAAACAAAGAAAAACAAAAAAGACCTTATCATAATAACAGTAAAATGCTAAAATTAAATCTAATAAGAAATGTACTAAAAGATTAAATGTATTATATATAATAGCTGTTCCCAAATTAATTTTACATTAAAACAAATTAGAATAAACTTGACATAATGATTGTAAATTTAATATAAAAGAGAAAAGTTCTTTTTAAAAAATCTGAGAAAATTTAAGGAAAAAAAAAGTGTTAGTAGTTGTACTTTTAAATATTAAATCTACAGTGTAGTTAGGTAAATTAAACTGGTGTGGTATTTGTGAAGAAGTATGCCTCTAGCTCAATAGAATAGAAAAGAATAAATGTGAAAGTATATGTGTATGTATATATGTGTGTATTATGTATATATATACAAATGATATGTATTACCTAATATCATATACAAAAATACATGCATTATGTATTCATGTAGTCACTCGACAATAGCAAAATTAGCACCTACAACATTCTGGGACACTCAGCAGACACAGAGTGTGAGCCAAATACACAAGGTCTCTCTGTTTTGAACTTCATAGTCTATTATATTCACAGAAATAAACAGGCAGATGAATGGAAAACCAAAATAATTTGGAAGATGTACTAGTTTCCCATTGTTTCCATAACAAATTACTACATACTTAGTGCCTTACACAACACAATCTGTACGTCCAATGTCCAACCCAAGCCTCACACAGGAAGGGCTGCATTCCTTTCTGGAGACTGTAGGGGAAAAGCTGTTTCTTTGGTCATTTGAGCTGTTGGCCAAATCCAGTTCTGTTTGTTTGTGGGACTGAGATCCCCATTCCCTTGTTGGCTGACAAACGAGGGCCACACTTGGCTTCTTGAGGCCACCTACCTCACTCACCCAGCAAACCCTTCCTTTATTCTCAGAGCCAGAAACAGCAGGTCAAGTCCATCTCATAACCTGAATCTCTTTTTCTTCTTCTCTGATCCAGCCAGGGAAGACTCACTACTTTTAAGGATTCATAGATGAGAGCTGACACACCAGAATAATCGATAAAATTATCTCCAGACCTCCTGGTCCATACTTTATTCATGTGATATTTAGTTCTCTTACCCATGAAAGACAACATATTCATAGGCTTTAGGGATTAGGGTGTGTGCATCTTTCTAGAGTAGGGAGCATTATTTCGCTTATTACCAACAATAATAAATGTGGAGGAAATCCAAAATGGCGACAGGCACAAAGTGGAATGGGAGAGATGCTAGTGTAGATTATATCATCAGGGAAGTCTTCCCTGAGGATGTAGCATCTGAGCTGTGTGGCCACTCATATGACACCCAAGCAGAGAACTCCAGGGGTGCACTTAAATATACAGAAAGAAAAAGGCTTGGAAAGCTACATATCCAACCATTCACAGGCTCCCTTTACACAGAGGAGAAGAATTTAAGGGTGGAGGAAGATGACAACTTTCATTCATTTATCTGTATTTTCCTTCTGAATATTTTATTCATCATTGTTTTAATTTTATGTTTATAAAAGGCTTGGAAACAGAAAAAAAGGAAAATCATTTTTTCTTGGGTCCAATGAAAGCCAATAGGGATTAACTTTTGGGGAAAATTCCACATATTCTATAGGTGGCACACGTCTTTAGAAAATAAAAATAAAACCTGTGTGTTGGAATGCTATGAAAAACTTGTGTGGGATGGGAGTCATAAATCAATGCCCTTTCTCTTCTGAGTACTTAAGGAGAATACACTTGCCAATTAGACATGGTTATACCTCAGCAACCTTGGAAACTTTCTGTGGCTATAACTTCTTTATTTTGCTTCTAAGTCCTAACTTGGTGCTCATTTACTGAGCTCTGGCTCTGGATATCTCACATCATTTCATGTGGTTTTTCCAAGGAGGACACTAAAACCTGCTCTCCGAATGAAGGCAGGCAGAAGAAAAGGCACTTGACGGGGCTCTGTAGTGTAGCAATCTGTCACAGCAAAAGGGTGAGCCCTGCCAGGACACATGGCTGCTACTCAAGACATGAGCAGGGGGTCACAGAGGCACATGCAAGTGCTCCCCGTGAGCTGTGGTAGGGCAGCTGCATGGAACAAAGACAGGTGACCAAAGGGCTCTCCCAGGGCTACAGTTCCAAGACCCCGGATACAACTGCAGAAAATAACCTTCATGCATTTGTGTGTGCGTGAGTGTGTGCATGTGATGTTGTGATCATCAAAGAATTACAACGGCTCTGGAGCAAAAATATTCCACTGCAAATCCAGGAAAACCAAACAATGTCTTTAGCTCCAAATTAAGGAGCTCATGTTTATGTGCTAATCACATAGATTTGTTTTTCCAGGTACCTTGCCTACCAAAGATAAGAATTCTCCGAGTAATATGTTTACAGTAGTCTAGTAGATTTTCTCTTTGTATGTTCCTTCATCACCTCAAGAGTGACAAATACAAAACCAAACACACCATTGTCTGCTCAGGAAGACTGTCTCCTCCCTGCCCTTCCTGCCTGAGATAGGAGCCTCGTCTACTTACCTATCATTCATGCTACAGCTCTCAGGGTCATTCTTAACTCAGCCCTTACCTTCTGTCAGTCATCCTCCTCAAGTCCTTGAAATATAAATCACATATAAATGAACATAGCACGTAATTGGCCACCAGAGAGGTCTCACTGTTCGTTCCCCCTGTTGGGATTTTATCCCAGAAGTGTCTATCTGAAGTATTTCCTTGGGAGCCCCCTCCACCCATGGCCTACATGTCTGTCCAATCCCTCTGAATGTCACCAGATAGTGAGCACAAGCACAACCACACTATCATCCCAGGACCAAATTGTGTTTCTGAGTCCCTTTCAACTTTGCTTGAAGGCTCAGAGTCGGGCCTTCCACAAAGTACCATTTCCTCTTTCTTGCCTCCACAGGTTCAGGGCAGCCTCTCCCTCTTAAGATGCAAACATGGAGGAACCCCATTCTTTCCTGGGCATCTGTGTCAGGCCCTGGGGTTTCAGATTGAGACGGGGCAAAATGCAAATGAGAACTGACAGCCGCTTCTCCACAGCTCAGAAACAAATCCAAGATGAAACCAAATAAAGCCACCTCATCCAGAGCAGGACAAGAGCAGTTCAGGCCCATGGGGTCTGTGCCCAGGCCTCAGAGAGAGGGAGAGAGAGAAAGAGGGTATCCATGAGTCCAGAAGGACAGCTCTGACTACACTCAAAAATTTATATTCTCAAGTTAGACTCTACCTTCTCATTTGTTTCCTCTTGCAACAAATATTCTCTCAGGCACCTACTATGTACTGAGTAGTGAACTGAACAGAGGGGAGCCTTCTGGCACAAGCTCTTCTGTGGAAAACAGATAAGGAAAAACCCCACCAAAGTAAACAAGTTTGTGACAGACAGTGACAAGTCTATGAGGAAGGAAGACAGGGTTGTAGGAAGAGAGCACAGGGGTCTCCTTAGATAAGCAGTCCTGGAGCCAGCCCCCAGCTCTGAGATGAGTGTCAACGGAGTGAACTGGAGTCTGCTGAGACAGCGCATCTCAGTCCCTAGTGAATGGACAGTTCTCCCCAGTAAAAATGGAGGACACATGCTTCGTGTCTTTATCAGTTTACTAGGGTTACCATGATAGCATGCCACAAAATGGGTGGCTAAGAAGACAGAAATTTATTGTCTCTTTGTTCTGAAGCCCAGAAGTTCTAGATCAAAGTGTCAGCAGAGCCTTGCTCCCTCTGGAGGTGCAAAGGAAGGATCAATTCCAGGACCCTCTTCTAGCTCTGAGAGTCCCTTGTGTTCCTCCCATGTCAGTATGTGTCTCCAATTTGCCTTCTTTTCTAAGGATATAGATCATATTGAATTAGGGCTTGTGTTAGTTTATTTTTCCATTACTGTAACAAAGTACCAGAGACTGAATCCTTTATAGAGGAAAAAATTATTGATCTCACAGCCTCAGAGGCTGAAAGTCCAAACAGCATAGGGCCAGGTCTCACAAGGTGCCCCTGGCTATATCACATGGTGGATGGCATCACAAAGGAAATATGGATTAGGTGGAAAGACCAGGTGGTGACCAGAACGCAGAGCAAAGAGAGTGGCCAATCTTGCTGTTTTTTATAACAATCCTCTCATGAGAATTAGTATTTCGTGAAAACTACAGCACCCCAATGACCTAAGCACCCTGCCCTAGACCTCACTGCCATCACCTCCTAAAATCTCCACACTGGGACCAACCTCCCACCATATAATCCTTGGGGGACAGACCATATCCACTCCATAGCTGAGGTCACCCTCTTCTAGAATGACCTCAACTAACTACACCTGCAACAACCCAATTTTTAAGTAAGAGAAAACCCTGAGGTTTGGGGACACAATCCAGCCCATAGCAACACCTCCATGATAAAGGAGTCCATTGGGACCGGAGGAGCAGGTTTACCCACAATGCTCAGAGCAAGGCTTTTGGAACCGGCCAAGTTTTGCACTCTACCCCCTGCCAATCATGAAGTACAGTACACAACACATGAATGAAGACTTGAGGATGGTTGATTCATGGTACATTTTACACTGAAATTTTAAAATGTGTGTGTTCTCTTGTGGAGTTTGGGATTTCTTTATGTGCCAGCAGCAGATCTCATGCTTAGCAGATAGGAAAGGATTAAATCATTTTAGGGTCTGTTATGATTACTAACTGTTCCTGGAGACAACGTGGGTAAAAAAAATAGCTGGCATCTTGTGCTGAAGTAGCCCCCCTTTGTCTCCAGGCCTGGCTCCCAGAGGCAGCAGAGCTGAGGAGCTCAGGCAGGGTTACCAAGAGGTCACATCTGCTGAAGATCCGAGAGGAAATAGTGGGGAAAAAGCAACAGAGAGAAGCATCCATCCAGGCCTCTGGGCAGCTCCCCCCTCACCCAGCCTGGGGACACACAGCTGCCCATATCCAAGCTCAGAGGGGCAAATTCCCCAACATCAGAGATACAGCCTTGTGCTGCTAAACGGAAACCTGGCCAGCGAGGAAGCAGCTGGTCTTGGAAAACAAAAAATACTGCCTGGGGCAAAAACAAAGCAAGAGGGAGCCTAGAAAAGCTTCATTTGGAGGAGCCACTCCTTCCCTAAACCGATTTTTTTAACCCAGTATAAAATTGTAAGCCTATTCATGAAGCAACATGACAAATTCCTTCAGTCTAAATTCTCTGTGATTAGAAATTCCTAGAAAGCTTTTCCTTCCCTTTCAAGATACTCAACCATTTGTTCCAATAGTATCTCTCCTATTGTGGCCTACTGTCTTGTTATCCAATGTTGTTTTTGAGTGTAACACAAACAGCCCTAAGATCATGTGGAATCTCATGAGGAGGCATGTTACATAGAACTGCACTTATAAGTGTGGTCCATTACCATTTCTATCTGCTATCTCATGCAACATGCCATTAATGCCAAGCTACCTTTCACTGTTGAAAATTAGAGCTATGTATACTCATTTAAACATAGCAATCTTTTCTGAAATATATATGTAAATCATTTACTGGTTTTCCACTGGGCACAAAAACCTCAAGAACCTGAAATTAGCTGCACATAACGGTTCTTCTGATAAAAATAGTAGCTCTACAAATTCAGGAGAAATAGGGTCAGGTGACATTTCCAAAGATCTAGTCAAATTTAAGTCCAAGGCCAGAGATTGTATCATTCTTATTGGTGCCAAAGATAATAGCTACGATTGATTATTGCATAGTCACTATGTGATAAACAGCATGCTGTGTCTTGTTCCTATCTTATCTAAAATCCTTTCAACTGTATAAAACTTATTGCTTAAAAACAATATGCAACTTGTCCATGGTCACAGCTCATGCTGAGAAGTGCTGGAATTCAGACCCTACCTTGTCTAATCCTAAACCCAAGGCTTAGACCAATATACTACATAGGTAAAAAAAAAAAATAGGGAGAAAATCCCACAATATATTGGCCACAGATTAAAAACTGTAAGAAAACCCCCACTTGTACATTCTTCTAGAAATTAACTTATAAAACTAGCTTCTATCCTAAAACTTGGAAACAGCTCAAATGCCCATCAACTGGAGACCGGATAAAGAAAATGTGGTTTTTTTAATAAAATGGAGTACTACTCAGCCATAAAAAATGAGAAATTAGAGACATTTATAGCTAAGTGGATGCACATTGAGGCGATACTCTTAAGTGAAATAAATAGGACACACATGCTTAAATACCGAATAGTTTCTCTGGTGTGAGAAACTGAAAGTGTAAATAAGGACTAAATATATAATAGGTAATGTGAAATAGGAAGAAAAGGGGCAAAGGAGAAGGAAGTGGGAGGGCTAGGAGAAAGGATAGAAGGGAATGGGGTTAATATTAGAAAATGGAAAAATTGGAACAAAATCTTTGTAAATAAGGAGGAATGGAGGGGTTGAAGGGAGGGCTGGGCAAGGGGGAAAAATAAGAACCAAGAGAGATTATGTAAAGGTGCAAATTCCCAATGATGGATGTCATTATATTGTATACCTAAAATGTACCAATGATTAGAATGAATAATTGATAATGCAAAATAGGAAGAAAAGGTCCAAAGGGGTAGGGGTAGTGGGAGGGGCAGGGGAAAGGAAAAATGATGAGAAATGGAAAAAATGGAAATAAAGTCTTTGTAAATAGGGAAAGGTGGAGGGCGTGAAGGGAGGGCTAGGAATGGGGAAAAAATAAGAACCAAGATGCATTATGTAAAGGTACAATTCCCAATGAGAAATGTAATTGTGTTGTATACCTACAATGTACCAATAAAAGAATTTAATTAAAAAAAAGCTTCTATCAAAATACAGAAGACAAATTTCAAAGGATGAACTAAGGCACAGGATCTATAACCACCCCTTCTTAAAACTTAATTGTGGTAATGGTAATACAAACCTGTAGTACCAGCCTTCAGGAGGTGGAGGCAGGAAGATCACTGCAAGCTCAAGGCCAGCCTGGGCTACATTGTAAGTTCAAGACCAGCTTGAATGACATAGCAAGACCATATCTCAATAAATAAATAAATAAATAAATAAGATTTACTCTGAAACAAAACTATGTATATATGAAATATCAACTTTACACTATTTTGAAGGAAAGTTCCAGAAGCACTGGAGGCTTATAATGATAAAAATTGCACAATAACTTTTTGTGCAATAGGCTTATTGAACACAACATTATGTTAGTGATGCTATTATAAGAAAAGCTAGTCATGCTGGGCTAAATTTTCCAAGAATGCAATTTAAGCCCACAGTAAGGTGTATTATAAAATGAATGGAATGCTATAGTTCAAACATATCCCTCGGAATGGTCCATCTGTGGACCTTATCTCACCAATTCTCATTAAACAGTGATTTCATTTCTCGACAGCATCACAAGTTCCACTTCTGAGCAGTCATTCAGCTGCCTGGCTGGTCTCACAACACATGCAAATATGAATTAAAGGCAGTTGCACCACAAGGCTGAGGAGTCTGCTGATACCCTTCGCAGTGTGAAGCATGGGCCCCAGCAATCACAGATGGGAAAAAGAAATTGGTGGTCCCAGCAGCCCTTCCATTTATTACCCCCTGAGGCCTCCTTTGGAGCATGGCAGCTACACACAGGACACACATGCATGCGCACTTGTGCATGCACACACACACACACATGCACACACACAAGCAAAGAGATCTTCACTGCTTCACCTGCCCTCCATATCACATGCACTTGTAAGGTTAAAGATGTGTTGGACTCTATGAAAATAAAATCCCGAAGCCTTTACAGGTACCTTTTAACAGACTCTCATTGCTCCCTGGACAGACCTGAAAAAGAAGGTATGATTTTCTCATTATCCATATGGGGAAATGAGAGTGTGAAATGTACAATTTCTCCAGAGCTAAGAGCATCAAAGGCAGAACACAGAAGTGACATTTTCTGTTCTCTGACCTCCTATCACATGCAGTTTACACCTTTCTTAGAGACCACATCAGTTCCCACAACATAGTCAAGTTATTTGTAAATTTGTCTTTTCTCCCTTAGGTGACAATCAGCTTGGTAGAATAAGCAGCTATTTCTATTTTTGGGTTCCTACTATATCCAGCAAGGTGCCCTCCAAGGTTAACCAGGAGCTTATAGAAAGAGGCAAGCAAGATATAAAGAGAGGTATTGGGTGTGTTTGAGGAGCACTGGCAATAGTGGTTGTTGGTTGGGTAAATGGCCAAGCATTAATGAGTTCCCTGAAAAAATGCATCTTCTACCAGATCTTTTTAATCCTCCCCACCATGAATGGAAGATGAAAAGCATATGGGCAGGAGAGAAAACATTTGGATTGGTGGTTACTAAAGAAGCTAGTGAGAGTTGAATTAAGAGGTTATGCGACAGATCCTGGAAGCATTCACCTTTCTAGTTTCCTGTAAGCCCAACCACTAATCACAAAATGTCGGTGAAAAGAAAACATCACAGGAGCCATATGACCACTGGTTGAAATTAACCTGGCTCTAATTTGCCAAATAGAGATCTAAGCCACTCCCAAGCTACCCAAGGAACAAAGTCTGAGGGTGATTTTCAGTCTGAGTTAAAGCTGTGGGCTGCAAGTCAGACAGTGAGTTTCCTTGAACCTTCTAGCTCAGCCCAGCCCTGCGTGACTATGACTTGAGCTAACATCATAAGTGTTGTGTACAACATTACACACACACAGACACACACACGCAGCACCCAGCAAAGTCCAAACAACCCACAGAATCATAAAATGGTAGCTGTTTCTAAGCCATTAAGTTTTTACATGTTTTGTTACATAACAGCAGATAACCTGAACACCAAGCTTGGTGCCAAAGTAAGACAAGCTTTTAGGGGTAAGGGGAGTCTTATGGGCAAGAGTGAGTATATTTTCCATGTAGAAGGACATGAATTATTGTAAATAGAGTGCAAACTAAGGCAACGACCCTTCAAAGAGAGCCCTACCAGTGAACCACACCCCCTAGTAGTTATGACCTCAAGTATTCTCCTTTCACAGAGAAAGATGATGAAGAGAATATGGCAGATGTCAGTCAATGTGACTTAGGTCAAAAGCAACCTCTCCACACTGCAGTTTTTGCTTTGGGGAAGCCATCCATGGTGTAACAGGGTCAACTACTCTGTGACTGCATGCGGAGGAGAAGCCTGTGGAAAAAGAGAAAAAATACCCAGCAAAGCTTCAGGTATGCCAGCCCACCTGAGTGAGGTGCCAAACAATGAACATGAAGAAGTCATCTGGTTTTCTGGCCACTGGAACCTCAAATGACTCCAGCTTCAGCTGTGTTTGACTTCACTTATGTCAAACAACCTAAGCAGGAATCCTTCCGCTGAGCCCTGTCAACTCATAATATTTAACTGATGCTGTTCAATTGTTTTTAAGCCACATAAGTTTAGATTGATGTATATCACAAAAATAGATACTTGAACAAAAACCAGAATCATACAAGATAAATACCTGAATTTTTTGGGTTATTTAAAATACAACAAACTTTTCCTAGCTGTAACAAATCTAAAATCTGGTATATCATCTGTATGGCTAAAATATCAACAAATCATTCCTATGAAGGCTCAGAGAATGCTAGAGCAGAAAAAACCATTAAATTCTACCATTAATCAAAAGAACTCAAGTACAAGGTCCCGAGTTCAATCCCCAGTACCAAAAACAGAGAAAGAAAGAAAGAAAGAAAGAGAGAGAGAGAGAGAGAGAGAGAGAGAGAAAGAGAAAGAGAAAGGAGGGACATTTAAACTAAAATCCTTCACACTAAAATCAGGAACAAGGCAAGGATGTCCTGTTCAATATAGTTTTGGAAACATTAGCCATGGCAATTAGACCAGAGAAAAAAAGAAAAGGAATAAAGATAGGAAATGAAGAAGTCAAATTGTCATTATTTCCAGATGACATGATACTCTATATAGAAGACCCCAAGAATGCCACCAAAAGTCTTCTAGACTTAATAATCAATTTCAGTAGAGTAGCTGATACAAGGCCAACACACAAAAATCAATAGCTTTCCTGTAGAGGAACAGCAGACTCACTGAAAGAGGAAATGGAGAAACAACTCCCTACAGAATAGCATCCAAAAAACTGAAATACCTAGGAATCAACCTAATGAAAGAAACCAAAGACCTTATCTCTGAAAACTGTAGCACTCTGAAAAGAGAAATTGAAGATGATATCAGAAAATGGAAAGACATCCCCTGCTCTTGGGTAGGAAGAATCTACATAGTGAAAACGGCCATACTTCCAAAACTGCTATAGAGATTCAATGCAATTCCAGTTGAAATCCCAGGAAAATACTTCATGGACCTTGAGAAAACAATCCAAAAATTCATTTGGAACAAGAAGAGACCCAGAATAGCAAAAGCCATACTAGGCAATAAAGACAAGGTAGAGGGTATCACAATCCCCAACTTGAAACTATACTACAAAGCTTCTGTGATAAAAACAGCATGGTACTGCCAAAGAAACAGACCTGAGGACCAGTGGAACAGATTAGAAGATGCAGAAACAATGGCAGACACATTCAGCCATCTCATCTTCGATAAAGGAGCCAAACAACCTCACTGGAGGAAAGATAGCCTCTTTAATAAATGGTGCTGGAAAAATTGGGCTTCAACTTGCCAAAGATTAAAACTAGACCTATATCTCTCACCATGCACTAAACTAAAATCAAAATGGATTAAAGTTCTAAATATTAAAACAGAAACACTGAACTAGCTGAAACAGAGGTTAGGTAGAACTCTTGCAGACATCAGCATAGGAAAAGATTTTATGAACAAAACCTCAATTGCCCATGAACTAGCACAAACAATCAACAAGTGGGATCTCTTCTTATTAAAAAACTTCTGGGCTGGGGATTTAGCTCAGTGGTTTTGCCACCTGCTGAGCAAGCGCAAGGACCGGAGTTCAATCCCCGGTACCAAAAAAAACCCACTGAAATCAACCCAATAACAAATGTTGGTGGGGCTGTGGGGAAAGAGGAACCCTGCTCCACAGCTGGTGGGAGTGTCAACTGGTGCAACCACTGTGGAAATCAGTATGGAGATACCTCAAAGAACTAGGACTGGAAGTCCCATTTGACTCAGCTATTCCCCTGCTGGAGATCTTCCCCAAAGAATTAAAAGAATCATACCACAGTGATATAGGTGGACCCATGTTCATAGCAACACAGTTTGTAATAGCTAAAACTTGGAAGCAGCCCAGTTCCCCATCAACTGGAGACTGGATAAACAGAACGTGTGGGTTTTTTGTAAAATGGAGTACTACTCAGTCATAAAGAATGAGAAACTACAGACATTTAGAGCCAATGGAGGCACATTGAGGCGATACTCTTAAGTGAAATAAATAGGACACATACGTGTAAATATTGAATAGTTTCTCTACTGTGAGAAACTGAAAGTGTAAATAAGGACTGAAAAGTATAACAGATAATGTGAAACAGGAAGAAAAGGGGCAAAGGGGAAGGGGAAGTGGGAGGGGGAGGGGAAAGAAAAGAAGGGAATGGAATTAATATGAGAAAAGGAAAAAACAGAAACAAAGTCTTTGTAAATAGGGAGGGGTAGAGGGGTTGAAGGGAAGGTAGGGGAAGGGGAAAAAATAAGAACCAAGAAAGATTATATAAAGGTGCAAATTTCCAATGATGAATGTCATTATACAGTATACCTAAAATGTACCAATAAAATTAATTTTGAAAAAAGAACTAAATGTTAAAACAGAAATGCCCTACTGGAAGACAAAATACATAAAAATCTTGTGCTCATAAGTGTAGGCAAGAACTTTCTAAACAGAACTCTGGTTGCACAGGAAGTTTCAAGCATCAACAAATAGAATTGTATAAATTCAAATGCTTCTGCACAGCAAAAGAAACAACTAGTAGAATGAAAAACAAACCTACAGAATGGGAAAAAATTGCCAGCTCTTCCCCAGATAGAGATTTAATATCTGCAATATATAAAACACTCAGAAAATTAGACTCCTCAAAATAAAAGACTCCATCAAAAATGGGCAAGTGAAATGAATAGACATTTCACAGAAGTCCAAATGGCCAATAAATACAGGAAGAAATGCTCAACATCACTGATCATTAGGTAAATGTTAATTTAACAAACACTGAGATTCCATGTTACCCCAGAAAGAATGGCCATCTTCAAGAAATCAAATAATAACAAATGTTGGAAAGGTTGGATAGACAAAGGAATCCTTCTACCCTATTGGTGGGAATGTAAACTAGTATAACCACTATGGAACTCAGTGAGGAGTTTCCTCAAAACACTGAAATAGAAATTCTATTTGACCGAACCATTTCCTTTCTAGGAGTCTTCCTGAAAGTGTTTAAAAGACATCATATTACAGTGATCCATGCATACCCACATTTATAGCAGCACAATTCATAATAACTAAATCTTGGAAGCAATATATATGTCCATTAACAAACTAATGGATAAAGTGAATGTGTGGTATTTACACACAATGGAGCACTACTCTTCTAAAGACAGATAAACTTGCCCAGTTCCAGCACCCGGAAGGAGGCTCCCCTGCCGTCATCCCACGCTCCTAGGACAGAGAAGCTGAGCGGGTCCCAGCACCAGGAAGGAGGCTCCCCCACCACCATCCCAAGATCCTAGGGCAGAGAAGGTGAGCCACGTGGGCACCAGAAGCACCCACACACACACACCGTGGAAATGAGAAGACATGTAAACAAGCCTCAAAAACAGACTTCTGGATCACCTACTGCAACCCCAAAGGGAAATGAGATGGAACAATCTGATACTCAACCACCTGGACTCTCTGAACTGGCAACAAAAGAGGATCTGGGAAAAATGAAATCAGAAATAATTACTCAGATAACAGCAAAGATTGTGCTCCTGGTGCAAGACATGATTAATAAATCTAGAAAGGTCTCAGATAAAAAAAATAGAGGATCTAAGGAATATGATGGAATCCCAGCATAGGAAACAAATGGAATCCATAAAACAGATGCAAACATATTTCCAGGAGATTAAAAACTCCATTGAAAGTCTGTGCAGCAGAATGAACCAATGTGAGGACAGAATTTCAGATGTAGAAGATAAGATTGCAATCAGTGAACAGGAAAAGAAAAATTGCTTTAAAATTATAAGGGAGCACGAGAAATCAATCCAGCAGCTGCCAGACGATGCAAAGAAGAATAACATAAGACTGACTGGAGTCAATGAAGAAAGAGGAGAGAGTGCAGATGGCATAAAAAAACTGTTCACAGAAGTGATGGCAGAAAATTTCCCAAGCAGGGGAAAAGAACTTGACATACAGATAAGTGAGCCATATAGGACTCCAGCTAGCCTTGATCAAAAAAAATCTACACATAGACATATAATAGTTAAGGTTCCAGAAACCCAACAGAAGAACAAAATTCTATGCAGTGAGAGAAAAGAAACAAATCACATACAAAGGAAAGCCCATCAGAATCACAGCAGACTTCTCAATGCAAACCCTCAAGGCAAGAAGAGCTTGGAGTGATGTATTTCAAGCCCTAAAGGAAAACAGCCTCCAACCCAGATTGATGTACCCTGCAAAACAATCTTTCAAAATTGATGGAGAAATAAGATACTTTCATGATAAAGAGCACCCCCAGGAACTTCATGAATATCAAACCAGCACTCCAAAAAATTTTAGACAATACCCTAGGAAAAGACAATGAGGATCACAACCCCAGGAAACCCAGAAGAATGAATCCACTGGGCGTGACAAATTAAACACAAAGAGGGAGAATCCAACAAAAAGAAAATGTCATGACAAGGCTTTTAAAACTTTTGACTTCATCTCCCTAATGAGTATATAATTCAATCTTGTTATTGTACTGATTAGTATTTTTCTGATTCTACAGATGCACACCTTTCCTTGTGCTATACTGGCTATTTATCATCTTCTTGTGTCTACTTTTTAATTGGGTTGTCTATTAATGAACTCTAAGAATTCTTTATATATTCTGGTCATAGGTTATATGCATTGTAAATATGGTCTGTTTAAGGACTACTTTTCATTTTAATGATGTCATTTAAAGTTCTAAATTTTGATGGAATCTCATTTATCAATTTTTTTCTTTTATACATCATGTCTTTTGTATCCTAGGTAGTTCTTGGCTACCCTGAATTCATAAATATTTTCCCTTATAATCTCTTCTTAAAGTTTTAAACGTTTAGGCTTTCATATTTAGGTTCATAGATCCCTCCAAGTTATTTTCATGTATGGAAATAAAGAGTTGAGGTTAATTTTTTTATATACTTATACCAGGTGTTCTAGTGCCGTTTGCTGAAAACACTGTCTCTTCCTCGGCTCTTGAATTGAGTTTATATTCTATAAAATGCTAATGTTAAATAATCTTTCAAAACTCAGTGGACCATATATGTGTGGTTCTATTTCTAGAGTCTCTGTTTTATTCAAAGGAGCTATATGTCTTTCCTTACACCAATACTGCCTTGATTACTGTAGCTTTAGAAGAAGTGTTAAAATTAGGTACTAAAGTCTTCCAACGCTGTTTTTTTTTAACTTTTCTAGTCCTTTGTACTCCTACATAACTTTTAAATTTCAATATCCAATTCTTCATTTATAGCAAGTATAAACAGACCTGAATTTTTATACATACCTTCTGTTTTCTAATCCTGCTAAATTCAAATACAAGTTCTAGGGACTCCTAGAGATTTCTTAGTATTTTCTCTGTAGATGATCATTTCATCTACATATAAAGATCTTGTTTCTACCTTGCCAATCCTATCCTAGTTGTGTCATTTTATTGCCAGACTATTTTGGTGGGGCCTAGGTTTCAAAGTTTAATGGACAGATAAAGAGTAAGCATATCTGCCCTTGTTCCCCACCTTAAGGAGAAAGCATTGTATCTTCTCCATTCACATAAGGCATTCTCATTGGGATTATGAAGTACATGTCTTTAATCTGTTGAGAAGGTTCTGTTCTACTTCTAGTCTCCTGATAGCTTTTACCATGAACAGCTGTAGAATTTAGTCCAATACTTTTTCTCCAACTAGTGACAGGATCATATGGCTTTTTCCTTTCCTCTGTTAAAATGATGACTTTTGGGGGTGGATCTTCCAATACTGAACCAACACTGCCATCCCTATAACAAAACCACATCCTACATACTGCCAGATCTGACTTCTAAGAGTTTGTTTTGTTAAACAAATTTCTATCTATGTTCATACTTTTTTCTTCTATTATCTTTTTCCAGTTTTAGGATTAGCACAATGTTGAGTTCCTAAAATGAGGGGAGAAGTGTTCCTTCTTTTTTCTGCTTTAAATGTTTGATATAATTTATCAGTTAAAATGCATATGAGCCTGCTGTTGTCATATAGGTAGGTTTTCAAGCTAGGAATATACTTTCTTTAATAGGTGCTATTCAAGTTTTATATTTCCTCCAGAGTTAGTTTCATTAATTTGTCTTCCAAGGTACTTCTTAGAAGTTGTCAAATTTATTTCAAAAAAGATTTTTGTAATATGCTTTCTATATCCTTTTAAATTCTGTAAAATCTGTGGTAATGTCTCCTAGATCTTGATATTGTAATTTTAAAAATGTATAATAGATATTGTGCAACAGGAAGAAAAGGTCTAAAGGAGCAGGGGAAGTGGGAGGGATAGGGGAAAGGAAAAAAGGGAAAAGAAAAAATATGAGAAAAGAAAAAAATGGAGAAGTCTTTGCAAATAGGGAAGGGTGGAGGGGGTGAAGGGAGGGAAGGAGAAGGGGAAAAAAATAAGAACCAAGATATTCATGTAATGGTACAAGATCCTAATGATGAATATAACTGTATTTTATACCTAAAATGTACCGATAAACTTAATGGAAAAAAAAACCAAGAAAGATAAACTTGAGTCATTTGTAGGAAACTGAATACACCTAGAAATCATAATGTTACATGAAATAAACCAGACATGTGAGCTTAAATATCACATGATTTTTCTTATATGAGAAACCAAAAGTATAAATTAAAGTGAAAATAAAAGACAGATAATAGGAAGTAGGGAGGTAGATCTTTCTCAAAGGGGAAGAGGGTCAAGAGATGAAGGGAGGGAGGAGCAAGGACAGGAATAGGGGATGATAAAAGGAATGAAGATGTGTTATGTATGTGGACCACTCTCTTCAAAGAATGCAAACACTATGACCTACAAACCTGTATTAATAGAAATTAATTAATTAACTAATAAGTAAATAAATAGAAAGAAACAAATATGCTACAGGAATTAGAGGACAAGACTAGGGGAAAATAATAGCAACTTTGTCTTTGTAGTCACTTGAACAGAAATGAAAGAATGTAATGGGAAAAATGCTTTATGAAATTCAAACATAAACAGACCAGGCATGAAAAAGAAAAACAGAGATAAGGTGCCTTCCAAATCAACAGAGAGAACAACCGTATCTAAAGAGAAGAAGAAAAGATTCTGCAGCCAGTTGCCTAAGTTTGAATTCTGTCTCTCACACTTACTAGCTGTGCGGCATTAGAGAAATCATTTATTTCTCCTGTGACTCAGCTTTGTTAACTGTAAAATAAGGGTGGTAATGATAACTACCTCATAAGGTGGTTATGACAGTAAGTGATTTAAAACATATAAATCATTAGATCGGGTAGTCGTGAACCACTGTTCTGTGAAGATAATAAAAAATAAAACAAATAAAGCTTTTAAATATATGGAAAGCACTTCAAATAGAGCCCAGCATCCAGCACATCCAGCAAGTTTAGATACTGGAGCCAGTGTCAGTTATTATGCAAAACTCAACACTGGTAGCAGCAGGAATAAAAACTAAACCAAGTCCCTTCAGAAATTGTTTGGGTGAGGATGGAGACATTAACTTGGAAGAATATATTACAGTAAATCAGTTTGAATTTACCATTATGATACAAAGTTCCCTCATTCCTCTCTCTCATTCCCCAAAAATGTATTTACCCAACTACCCTCGAATGTCCATGCCTCCTAATACACCCAACCCCAAATTTCTAAACCTTGTTCATTTGAATAGAAATGAAATTTCTTTTGGGATACTTATTGGTTGAGAGGAGATTTTTTTAAATCATTTTTTAAGTAGAGAAGCATTGCTCTAAATGCATTGAAAGAGCCAGAAGCCTCCAAGAGAGAGACTTTCCGAAGGACATTGCTCTGAATATTATAGAATCTGAGCAACCAAGGATGAGAATAAATCCCAGGCATATTTGCCTCTTACCCTTCCTCAGACAAGGACATTGCCAACGCTCTCAGCTATCATTTCCCCATCTCCAAAGTAAGGATAAAAACATAAACATTACTCCAACAGGAATTGACTTGTTTGAAAGGAAAGGAACAAGGGAAAAGGAGTAAATAAAGAAAAAGAGAATGCAAACTTGGAAACTATTACACATTATTAGATTGGTGGAAGGAGCGACGATGGTTTCTAAACACCACCGGTGAGGAGGGAGCTAGAAATTACAAACACTGTGCACGTCTTTTCTCCACAGTTGAGCCACAACCAGACTTGGAACCAATTGTTTAATCAGTTCCTTGGTTTACCCTAGGATATTGTGACCCTTCCCTATTATTTGATCCCCTAGGTCCCTTAAGAGGCAGATGGCTTGGGTAAACCCTTCATTTTCATTCACTGGTTTCCATTCTCTTAGCGGCACACTAATGATGAAGACAGCAATAACCAGCACCAATGGATGCCCCATCTGAGACACTCACGGTCCTCTGCAGACCATTGCAGGTCTCCATGGCACCACTATTTTCACTCAATTGGTAGTGCCTGTTGGCCCCAATCTCTTTACTGTCAAAAAGCTTCCTCCCATAGACAGAAACTCTGCAGTTACTATTTTAAAAGGTTTCAAGGTGAAATATTTCTCTTGAATAGTTGAAATAAAGAACTGAACGGAAGTTTGAGACAGGCTGACACATGACTTTTTTTCTTAAATGAGACATCACACTTTAAGACCAAAATAAATTTACTACTTCATGGACAACCAAGCTCTTCACGCCTGGACAGGCTCTTGCTAGTGTACACAGTGATGTCTCTGGCCTCTGCACTCCTCAGCCCTTCACAGGAACATTTGTAGTGTCCCTCCTTTCCATATTCAATTCCTCCCCCAACCGCTGAGTCCATTCTATTTGAGGACAAAAATACATCCGTCATCTCAGCCCCTCGTGAGCAGGCCCCAGTATCTCAGTCACGACACTGGGATCACACATTCTCCCCAAATTCCCTTGCTGTTCTTTAATCAGACCCAATCCTTCAATTCCCCCAAACTCCTAGGTGTCAGCTTTGTCTGAATGATGGTTTTGCATCAACTTCCCATACCTACTCACCTTGGGTATAATCCATAAGCCCCATTGTTTTAGTCACCCATACCAGGCCTAGACATGAACATCTCAATAGATACTATTGAGGACACATAACCAGCATCCACAGGGCCTCTCCATGTCTTGAAACTGTCAACCTTCTAGACTCTGCTCATGGTTCTCGAGAAGAAAAAACTGAAATACTCGAGTTTTTTATTAGCCCAGTGATAGTTATGTTTTAATACAATTGTATGTCAGAAGATAAAATAACTTTATTTGTACCTCTAAATTTGGGACAGCCAATCCCCTTTTGACAGCATTTATCTCCCTGGGATAGGCCTACTCTTCTACCTGTTGGTGGCCATTCTGCTACCAAAAGCTAAACCTTCTTGGTGGCAAATGACTCTCCACCTGATTCGTGTGTGTGAATAGCCACTCTGAGTAGCTAGGCCTTCTGCCATTGTCTTAGTTACTTTCTCATTGCTGGGACAAAATATTCAGCTCAACACCCACAAGTTAAAGGAAGAAAGATTTATTTTAGCATACAAGTTTCAGTTCATAGTTGCCTGGCTCCAAGACAAGGCAGTATGGCAGAAGGGCATGGCAGAGGACAAACAGTCCTTGTCAGGGTAGCCAGGAAGCAGGAAGCAGTGAACTTTCCTTTCCTTTTTTATTACATTCTGGCTACTAGCCTATTAGTTGGTTCTACTCACACCCAGGATGGGCCTTCCCATTATCTACACCCAGAACTCTGCTAAACCAATCAGTGGATTAATCCAGTTATCACACACCTATAGCATTCCTCACATAACTAGAAAAAAACAACCCTAAAATTCATATGGAACCAGAAGGGACCCAGTATAGCAAAAGCAATCCTGAACAACAAGAGCAAAAGCAGGAGGCATAAGGATATCTGACTTCAAGTTATACTTCAAGGCTACAGCAATAAAAACAACATGGCATTGGCACAAGAACAGGCATGTGGATTAGTGGAACAGAATAGGGGATGCAGAAACAACCCCATATACATTCAGCCATTTGAACTTTGACAAAGCAGCCAAATACATATACTGGATGAAAGACAGCCTTTTCAACACTTGTGTCTGGGAAAACTTTCTATCCATATGCAGAATATTGAAACTGGACCCATATTTCTCACCATGCACCAAACTAAAATTCAAATCGATCAAAGATCTAAATTAAAACAAAAGCACTTAATTGGCTGGAAGGAAAACAAGTAAAACTCTTGAAGTTATTGGGGTAGGCAAAGCTATTATGAACATTAAACCAAGTGCATAAGAAATAACAGCAAGAATCAACAAAGGTATTACAGCAAATTTAAATTCTTCTACTCAGCAAAGGAAACAACCAACAGAGTTAAAGGACATCCTACAAACTGGGAAAGAATTTTGCCAGCTATTCCTCAGACAGAAGACTCATATCTAGAATATAAAATTAATTCAAAGAAATCACACTTCCCCAAATAAAAGAACCAATCCCAAATAATGGGCAAGTGAAATAAATAGACCCTTTTCAGGAGGAATACAAATAGCCAATACACATATGAAAAATGTTATACAGTACACCTGTGAATCCTATACAGTGTACTTGTAAAAGTTCAAAACTAGAATATTTTTAAGTCTGGGACATATTGTATTTGATCTTTGACAAAAGGGCCAAAAACATACACTGGAGAAAATATGATAAATTGTGCTGGAAAAACTGGCTATCCACATGCAGAAGATTGGATCCAGACCCAAGTCTCTCACCATGTGCTAAACTAAAATCATAATGGATCAAAGAATCTAAATGCTCACACATAAACACTTAACCTGCTAGAAGACAAAATACAAAAACTCTTGAAGTCATAGGCAGAGGCAAGGACTTTCTGAACAGAATTCCAGTTGCACAGGAAATAGTTTCCAGAATCAACAAATGAGATCATATCAAAACTAGGGAATGGGAAAAAATTGCCAGCTATTCCTCAGATAGAGATATAATATGTAAAATAAATTAAAGACTCCTATAATTAACAACCAAATTAAATATTATACTGATCCCTGCATACCCTTTTTTTATTAATTTTATTGGTGTATTTTAGGTATACAATATAATGACATTCATCATTGGAAATTTGCACCTTTACATAATCTCTCTTGGTTCTTATTTTTCCCCCTTCCCCTGCCCTCCCTTCAACCCCTCCATCCCTCCCTATTTACAAAGACTTTGTTTCCATTTTTTCATTTTCTCATATTAATTCCATTCCCTTCTTTCCTTTCTCCTACCCCTCCCACTTCCCCTTTCCCGTTTCCCCTTTTTTTCCTATTTCACATTATCTGTTATACCTTTTAGTCCTTATTTCCACTTTCAGTTTCTCATACTAGAGAAACTATTCGGTATTTACACATGTGTGTCCTATTTATTTCACTTAAGAGTATCGCCTCAATGTGCATCCATTTAGCAATAAATGTCTCTAATTTCTCATTTTTTATGGCTGAGCAGTACTCCATTTTGTAAAAAAACACATTTTCTTGATCCAGTCTCCAGTTGATGGGCAATTGGGCTGCTTCCAAGTTTTAGCTATTACAAATTGTGCTGCTATGAACATGGGTGTATATATATCACTGTGGTATGATTCTTTTAATTCTTTGGGGAAGATACTCAGAAGGTGACTAGCTGGGTCAAATGGGACTTTCAGTTCTTAGTTCTTTGAGGTATTTCCATACTGATTTCCACAGTGCTTGCACCAGTCTACACTCCCACTGGCAGTGGAGCAGGATTCCTCTTTCCCCACAGCCCTGCTAGCATTTGTTTTTGGTTGATTTCATGATAGCACCCATTCTTTCTGGGGTGAGGTGGAATCTCCATGTTGTTTTCATCTGCATCTCTCAAATGATCAGTGATGTTGAACATTTTTTCATGTATTTATTTGCTATTTCTACTTCTTTGTCTGAGAAACATCTGTTCATTTCAGATGCCCATTTTTGGATTGGGTCTTTAAATTTGGGAGGTCCGATCTTTTTAAGTTCTTTGTAGATTCGAGATAGTAGACCTTCGTCTGAGGAAGAGCAGGTGAAAATTTTTTCCCACATTGTGGGTTGTCTCTTCACTCTGTTGGTGGATTCTCTTGCTGTGCAGAAGCTTTTTAATAAGAAGAGATCCCACTTGTTGATTGTTTGTGCTAGTTCATGCGCAATTGAGGTTTTGTTCATAAAATCTTTTCCTACACCAATGTCTGCAAGAGTTCTACCTAACCTCTGTTCCAGCCAGTTCAGTGTTTCTGTTTTAATATTGGGATCTTTAATCCATTTTGATTTTAGTTTAGTGCATGGTGAGAGATATAGGTCTAGTTTTAATCATTGGCAAGTTGAAACCCAGTTTTTCCAACACCATTTATTAAAGAGGCTATCTTTCCTCCAATGAGGATGTTTGGCTCCTTTGTCAAAGATGAGGTGGCTGAGTGTGTCTGGAGTTGTTTCTCCATCTTCTAGTCTATTCCACTGGTCCTTGGGTCTGTTTCTTTTCCAGTACCATGCTGTTTTTATTACAGTAGCTTTGTAGTATAGTTTCAAGTTGGGGATTGTGATACCCCCTGCCATATCTCTGTTGCCTAGAATTACTTTTGCTATTTTAGGTCTCTTCTTGTTTCAAGTGAATTTTTGGATTGTTTTCTCAAGGTCCATCAAGTATGCTGCTGGAATTGCAGTTGGGATTGCATTGAATCTGTATAGCAGTTTTGGAAGTATGGCCATTTTCACTATGTTGATCCTTCCTACCCAGGAGCAAGGGATGTCTTTCCATTTTCTGATATTATCTTCAATCTCTCTTTTCAAAATGCTAGTTTTCAGAGAAGAGGTCTTTGATCTCTTTTGTTAGGTTGATTCCTAGGTATTTCAATTTTTTGGATGCTATTGTGTAGCATACCCATGTTTATAATGTCACAATTCATAATAGCTAAATCTTAAAAGGGGCCTATATGTCTGTCAACAGATGAATGGATAAATAAATGTGGTATTTATGCACAGTATAAATACACAGTAGAGTACTACTCTGCCATAAAGAAAGATAAACTTGGGCTGGGGATTTAGCTCAGTGGTTTCGCCACCTGCTACGCAAGCACAAGGACCCAAGTTCAATCCCCGGTACCAAAAAAAAAAGAATGATAAACTTGTGTCATTTGTAGGAAATTGATGCACCTTGAGACTACAATGTTAAGTGAAATAAAGCAGACACACGAGCTTAAATATCACATGGTTTCTCTTATATTAGAAACCCAATGGGGTTGGAGATGTAGCTCAGTGGTGCTATGCCTGCCTAGCAAGAGCAAGGTCCTGGGTTTGATCCTCAGTACCAAAAAAGAGTGAAAAAACTCAATGTATAAATAAAGAGCAAAATAAAAGATAGATAATAGGAAGTAGGGAGGTAGATCTTTTTCAAAGGGGAAGGAGATCAAGAGATGAAGGGCAGGGAGGAAAGGGAGGGAAAAGGGATGAAAGAAGGAATTAAGATGTGTTATCCACGCACCAACTCCACATAAGGAGTGTAAATATTATGTGCCACAAACAAGTACTATTAAATTAAAGATTAAAAATAAAGCAGCACTGAGATTCCATCTTACTCCAGAAAGAATGGCTATAATTAAGAAATCAAGTAATGGAATACTACTCAGATGTAAAGAAGGATAAACTACAGACATTTTGAGGAAAATGGCTTGAAGGTGTACTGCTAAGTGAAATAAATCAGACACACAAATTTAAATACTCCAGTTTCACTCATTTGAATAATCCAAAGTACATACAAAAAGCAAACTTTTAAAATTGATAAAAGGAAACAGGGAGATAGATCTTTTCCAAATGAGAAAGTGACCAACGGTCTGAGGAAGGGAGGAAAGGAGAAGGAAGAGGACATAGAAAGATTTAAGAGGCATCATATACACGTACCAGCTGCCCTCAATGACTGCAATCTTTATATGTCATAAACATGAACTAAAAATGATGAGAAGGAGGAGAAGGAAGAGGAAGAAAATGGCTAGAGATGGAGGGACAGAGGGAGGGGGTGAGGAAGTCACAGAGTATAAAAAGAATCAAGATTCAGCATATGTATCCACTACCTAAAATGAATGTAAACATCATACTCCAAACACATACAAATAAAAACATTTTTAAATAAATTAAATGAAATGAAAATCCCTCCCTCAGGTATGTATGGTTCAGTGTACCGTGTTCAGTTCATTAGCAACTGAGGATGGGGGCACGGGCACCCCAGTCTCCTACTGCCAACGGTGACTACCGATGCCCCCAGGCATCCACCTGGGTTATGCCTCAAAGAACAACTCTCCTCAACATAATTCTAGAATAACTATGTGTAGAACTTGGGGCTGAACTCAACAACTAAGGAATGCCTATTATTCGAAGATATCTCATAGTGCAATCTATAAAAAGTAAGCTTCAGTCAAAAGAAAATGAGTCTAGAACCCAACTGAGACATCAGGAATAAAACCCCAGCTGTGGGAGCGGGGTCCTCTCTTAGCCCATTCTGCACCATCCCAAGGCTGAGGACAAAGCTGAGAGGGACTGTCTCAGTGTCGAACCACTGATGATGGATTCTGTGGTCTGGATCACAGGTCCCAGAAAAAGAAGTGTGGCAGCAAACAGCAGAAATGTAGAAAATGAGCCAATGTCAGGAGAAGTTATGAAAGGCAGTAGAGTCTCTCCTCTTCCTGTGCTCTTCATCATGAGAATTCTGTGACTAGGTAAGTGGTAACAACAGGACTGACAGAGAAAAGATCTGCCTCCTTTCCTCTTCCACCAATACTGGTCCATGAGCTAAGACTAGCAAAATATAAATAAGCAAATATAAATATTTTCACTTCTTTCACATATATGATGAAAATAAGGTTGGAGAGATATTTGGCCTCCAATGTAAATTGTCTCTACTTTTTAAGATCTCTGAGAATGATGACTGCCCAAGTTCCTAGCCAATATTTTATGCCCCTGACATTCATTCATTCAACAAACATTTCCTGTGCATATACTATTTGTCGAGTCCTATTCTGGGCACTAGAGATACAAGATTAGACACCTTTTATGGAAGCCCAGTTGGCTAGAAAGACCAACACCAAACAAGTCAATATTTCTGAGGAAAGAAGGGTATGGGGATCCCCAGCCTAGATAAGCTATCCCTCATATCTAACTGAAATCCATCCAAAATTATTCAAGCCTATTTTTTCTTCACAGCAAAAAAGAAGACATAATCTCTTTTTTAAAAAATTATAAAATGACTACATTTCTGAAATCATGTCTTATTCTTTCTTCTTTTGATTAAACAGCTCCACTTCCTTTAACATTTCCTCACAGGACATATTTCTTTGCCTTTAATAATAACTTTCCTCCCATTGGTACAGACCTTTACCAATTGGTACAGACCTTTATAAGGTACACTGTGGTTTACAGAGCACTCCTGTCTCATTATTACACTCTGATATTCACAACAGCACCACTAGGAAGATGTTGCAGATATTGACCAAAGATGCCCAAGGCACTCTCCTAAGGCTATGGGGACACTTGAGCCCATACTTGTCCTCAGTGAAAATTTATCCCAGTTCTGTGGAGCCATTTTCGCAATGAGTCAAAGCCATTGTGAATTTTATTTCTGTCTTGCAGAGCAGTAATGACCTCACCTAATTTAGTGCCAGCTACAAATATCATGAGCATAGTCTTAATTCCTTCATCCAGTTATTGAGTAGGACACATCCTGGCCCCAATACCTCTGGGACAGCACTCAATATGCACCCTCCCCAGATTGATGTGAGCCATTGATAGCTCCCCAGGGTGAAGCCTTCTAGTGTCTAGCAGAAAAGTTAATAAGAGCATGCTTTCTAATATGTGAAATACATTGTCAGATATTTTAAAAATCAGAATCTAAAATCGAGATAGACCCCCATCAGTTGATTTGTCTGGTCTACCTACCCTGTCACATTCATGAGAAGAAATCAAGTTGACCTGGGAATATTTGCTCATTACAAAGGTTTCCTGATTGCTACTGAGTATTTTATGGCTTTTCAGATGCTAGCCAATTGATTATTTGATAATTTATTCCAAGATCTTCCCAGGTATTGATGTTAAACTCACAGTTCGAAATTACCAGGGTCATCTTGTCTTTCTCTTTAAAATGGGCACCTCATTTACCCTTTTGCTATCCTTAGGGGCTTTTCCACTCCTCTGTGATTTGGGGGAAACACTGGCTAATAGTTCTAAAATGAAAGTTGAAAATTCATCCAGTATCCTACAGGGCAAGCCATCAGGTCCTGCTGACTCAAACATATTAGGTTTTTCTAACTTTTCTAACTATCTGGTCCCTTTGGCCTTCTATCCTTCCATTACAACTGGGACTTATTGAGCAGCAATTTATAGCTCAGATTATCTTCCCCATGGGGGAAGGGAGTGAAGAGGACATTGTAAAAACATAAAATAAAAAGCTCTACCTTTTTACCCTCTCTTCTGGCAGAGATAAAGCCATGCATCCAAATCCCATTCCTTTTTCCTCTTCCTGGCCACAGTGAAAGACTGCATTTCCCATCCTCCCTTGCAGTTAAACCACAGTCATGTGACTGGGTTTAGGCCAGTGATGGTGGGCACAATGTAGTAACTTTGCAGTCCAAACACAAAACCATCTGTACAACCCTGTCTTCTCCTTTGATAACAAGCATGGGCATAGCATGTTGGTGAGGAGCAATACAAGTGCAAAAGAAATTGGACAACTGAATACAGATATTCCTCACTTAACAACCTACTTGTTTAATGACTGTTCAGACTTATGACAGGCTACTTGGGCTTACAATCCATTTTTTTTCTTTTGTACAGTTCTGTACATCTTGCTTATAAAGCCTTGATGTCTTTTTTTGCACAGTACATCTTGTTTATGAAGTACTGTAATTTTTGCTGATTGTATTGTATAGTACAGTACTGTAGTTTTATGTTCTGTTGTACATTGTCGTACTGCATATGAGAGCTCTGCTAGTGAAAGCAGTCATTAAGTTGGAGTTTTCTTTGGCCATTGTTTTGTGCTGAATATTATAACGTGCGTACTGTATATGATTCCTCATCTAGGGATCAATTCATTTATCCACCTAGTCACAGGAATGAGACTTGTTCGTTAAATGAGGAATGTCTGTAATCACCCAGACGGGGTGCATGGGAGAGTTGCCACCCTCTGTTGAACTACAACATCGAGGAGAGGAACATTCTAGTGCTACTGAAGCCCTGACTGTTATTTTTTATTGCTGTTGCTATTGTTGTTGCTGTTGTGCTAGAATTCCTCTCCCTACATCTTCTCACAGTGACTTGAATGCTATCCTTTGAGATCATGCAGGGAATATTTCTCTGTCAATTACAAAATAAAGTCCTTTTTTGGACTAATAAAACATTTAAGTAAAAATTAATAATTATTTATTTATTTGTAAATAAATAATTTGTCATTGATTCCTAGGTACATATTTTTATTGTAACCTTGTCAATCATACTACTTTATATATTTACATAAATTTTTGAGGAAACCTTCCCAAAAGTCCTTCATCTATCATGTACTACATAAAGAGAAAACTGACAAAGTCAATTTTTTGAGTTAGAAGGAATTACAATGGGTTAGGGGTGTGTGTGTGTGTTTTTTGAAAAAGTGCTGTAGTTATTAACTATGAAAAAATATAACAGTTGCCTGAGTACTCATTACCCAATGTTTTAAAATAGTCACCATTGTTAAATATATACAAAAAACAAACTTGACAGATTCTGTTTCCCTTCCTAACCTCATTTCTTTCACTCCTGGCTCGGAAAAAACTAGTCTTCCTGTTTATGCTTGAACTACATACACATGTGATCATAAGGGGTGGCTTACACTGTATTGTGTCTTGAGTTTACCTCAGTGGTGTTGTATGTATTTCTTCATACCTTTATTTCACTTAATATTATATTTGAGATGTAGTCAATATGATACATATGGATTTAGTTTTTAATCTCTAATTTCTGTAAAGTATTAATCATTTATATAAATATAACCAGAAATTATTTATCCATTTCTCCATTAATAGGCATTTGGGTTATTTCCAAGTTACCATTATTACAATAATGCCAAAGTGGTTACAACCTTCCCTGACATAAAACCTTTTAACTTTGCGATTTTGTGAAAGTGACAGTAGAAGCCTACTTCAAATTTTGAATTTTGATCTTTTCAATATGTAGCAATATGTAGTAAGATTCTCTCTCAAGATGCTGAGCAGCAGCAGAAAGCCACAGTTTCCAGTCAGCCTGTGCCCAGGAGGAAACATCCACCATTCTGTAGAGCACTGTGTTGCTAAGCTAGTATGCTCTCCGGGTTAAATGCCCTAAATGCACTGTCCACTTACAATGTTGTCAGCTTACAATGGGTTTGTGTAGGCAGCAGCCCATCACAAGTCAAGGAGCATCTGTACACTGTGCTACTTTCCTTCAAGATGTATGCACAATTTCCTACTCGTGCTTCCTTTACCAACATTTGGAAAAACTGACATCATTTTGTTTTTGCCTGTGTTCTAGATCTTACTGCATAAATTTGTGATTCATCCTGTTCAGTGTTTGTGGTTCTTTAATGGTTGAAAGACTCTTCCAAAAGATGTTATATATATTAATCATATAAATTCTTAGATATTTTATAGTTTTATTAATAATGTAAATACAATACTTTCTACTATTATACTTTCTAATTGACTGTTGCTGGCTTTTAAAAATTCTATTGATTTTTTTGTGCAATTAGTAAGTCTCCAAAAGAAAGTAGAATTTAAAACAACCTAGGAAAGCTTGGGAAAACTTAGGAAGAGTTTATGGGTGTTATGATTTGGAAATAGCTTATCCCTTAGAAGTTTATGCTGAAGTCTTGATCCCCAGTATATGGAATTGAGGTAGTGAGGGCTTTAAGAGGTGTTTGGGGTTGTGAGAGATCCACCTTCATGAATGGATTGCTTTTCTCAATACACTGAGTTGGGTCTCAAGGGACTAGATTAGTTACCAGAATAAGTTGTTACAAAGTAAGTTTGACTTCCTCAATTCACCCTTTCTTGCTTCCTGTCCTGCCATGTGATCTTCACCACCCACTTTCCTACATCATGAGTCCATCTGCTATGTTGTGACACAGCCAAGAACCCTTCGCCAGATCCCAGCACCACACTGTATGCTTCCCTACTATAGAATCCTGAGCCAAATTAACCTCTTTTCTTTCTGCATCACCTATCATCAGGTTCTGTTCTAACAACACGAAAATGGACTTAAGACAGTGAAGTTTAAGTAACGTGTTTATGGAAGAAGATTCAAAGGAAAAATATATTATTTTGCAACTGACAAGCATGAGACATAGATGTTCCTTAGGAACATCGTTTGAAGGGTGGTGGCAGATGTACGGAGCTTAGGGAATGCATCTGCCTCTGGTCAGCTTCTTCGCCGATCCTGTATAACAGATTTGCTGGATCTCTGTACTAAAGAGCAGGGGTGAGAGTCCACTATGGCATCCCACCCCTGAAAACCACCCACCAACTCCCTCTGCACCCATCTGCACCCCAGAGAATGAAAGCAAAGATGTTCCTAAGCTACTTCACTTGAATATAAAGAGAAACAGGCTTTGGACTCTTCCTGGAGGAGACCGATTAAATTGGATTTCCTTTGTTACTTCATCTTCTGGTATTTTTTCCTCTCTCTCTTTCTCAACTGATCTGTTAGAATTTTTTTTCCCCAGGAAAAGTTTCCCCAAAACTCACAAAATGTTCCAAACCTCAGCATAGTTTTATACCCTGAGAATTTGTTATTCATGAGCCAGGACTTTTGAAGTCTGATTTCTCAGGATTGATGATTTATCTTTAAACAGTGAACATGAACATTGGCTCACAGGACCTGCGACAATCACTTAGGAATAACGCAGACATTTGTGTCTGGGCAAGGTCTCCCCTACACAGGAAACCTTTTGTAAATATTAGTTACTAGATCCGTAACACTAATAGATGTAGTTAATAATTATCACAATGTGCCAAAACTGCACAGTTTGCTCCCTGATTACAATATTAAATTGCTATTGAGCTGTGGTATTCGCTTCAGGCAATACTAGTAAGAACCCCCCAAAGACCCCGGCTGGCCTCGCCATACAAAAATGGAAACTGTTCGCTGCACACAATGCACAAGCAGCAGTGGGCTTTGCCAGAAAACAAACACAAAACTCAAACAATAGAAGGAAAGTTTTATCAGAGCTGAAGTGTCCTTTCACTTGGGAACTGTCATAGCTCAAAAAGAAAAACACGCATACACTTGATAGCGGCTCACAAGGCAAGCCATTACTATGGGCACAGTGACTCACAGTGCAGGGAGAGAATTCTCCACAGCCAGAGATGAAAGGCTTTGTTTTACTTGCATCCGATTATGTCTAGAGATAGGCTAAGCAGCTCTGGAAAGTTGAGGGCCCCTAAGAATGCAAGCAGGCGTCTCTCCCTGTGAGCAGGGAGGGAATATACATTTCCCACACACCCTCTCCGCCTGGCTTGACAGGTCAAGTGGCCTGGACAATAGGGCAAAGCTACTTTGAGAAAAACTGCCATTTAATTGAGAGGTGTCATTAGCTCCAGGACAGCACATTCAAAAGCAGACACAATGGGGGCACTTGTCATACACAGCACACACCAATCCACCCCTCATCAGCCCACATACTGCCATCCCACCTCCATATCTGCAATTTCGGAGACCCACAGTGAGCAAATGAGTACTTAGCAATCAGTCCACATGAACAGCCGCCCAGCCTGTGCAGACACGAGGCTGGTTTGCCCACCTCGGAGATACAGAAACATGTCAAGGGTACTGTACGCCTACTACCGAGCTAAACTCAGTATTTGCTGCTTTACAGGAAATTGAGGCTCCTGAATGAGAAAAAAGAAGAGTGGCTGTTAGGCGACTAATTAAGAGAGATTCAGCAAGAAGGACGCACTTGTACCTTGACCTTTCCAGGCAGGCCCACTGGTAAATAGCCAGCTAAGTGCTTTCTGTACAGATTAGAATAGGTTACATGGAGTCATTTGCAGCCCTCTTAGCTGCTGCTTTGGCCAGGGCTGTGCAGGCAGACACAGTAATGGATGTTCCTGGCACAGGGAGACAGGAAAAGGCAGCTCCTTTCCTTCCCCCATGCTGCCCACCTACCTGCCCCAATGACTAAGGTGTACCGGGCTTCTTCCATTCCCCAAGCCAGGACGGGCTGCTGAAGGCCTGGAGTTCCACAGGCAATTCAAGCTCAACAGGCGGTGCAACTCATAACATCCCCAGGAGAAATAACATTCCCAGGAGGAATGGAGGTGTTTATCTTGTAGCATCTCAGGAGAGATAACATTCCCAGGAGGAAAAGCCCAGGTACCCTGAGCCTTGGCAAATGTGACAGGTATTAAACACAGAAGGCACAATACTTTTGATCTCTTTCCTTTTTACTTATTTTTAATTGACATATAGTAATTGCACATATTTAGGGATATAGTGTGATAATTTGATGCAGGTATAAAATGTATAGTGATCAAATCAGGTTAATTAGCATGTCCACTTCCTTCAACATTTATCATTTATGGGAGTGGCTATGAGCTCCTGCTTTGTAGTTTTTTATAAAATAAATAATCAATTGTTGCACACTATAATCCCCTGCTGTGCTGTAAACAATAGAACTTATTTATCCTGTTAACTCTATTTTGATATGTGCTATCTGACCTCCATTCTGTTTATTTTCAAAACTACACTTGTTCATTGTCTATGTTTTCTATCTATTAGTCCACGTTGTACGAACTCCCCAGGGATTAAGAAGATTCTTACTCCAAGAAATCAACCAATAACAAATGCTGGTGGGGGTGTGGAGAGAAAGGAACCCTTCTCCATTGTTGGTGGGAATGTAGACTGGTGCTACCACTGTGGAAATCAATATGGAGATACCTCAAAGAACAAGGGCTAGAGGTCCCATTCGACCCAGCTATTCCCCTGCTGGGAATCTTCCCAAAAGAATTAAAAGAATCATACCACAGTGATATGTGCACCCATGTTCATAGTGGCACAGTTTTTAACAGCTAAAGCTTGGAAGCAGCCCAAATGCCCATCAACTGGAAACTGGATAAAGAAGATGTGGTTTTTTTGTAAAATGGAGTACTACTCAGCCATAAAGAATGAGAAACTAGAGTCATTTATAGCTAAATGGATGCACATTGAGGCCAGACTCTTAAGTGAAGTAAATAGGACACACATGTGTAAATACAGAATAGTATCTCTAGTATGAGAAACTGAAAGTGTAAATAAGGATTAAAATGAATAACTGATAATTTGAAAAAGGAAAAGGTCCAAAGATGGAGGGGTGGCGGGAGGGGAAGGGGAAAGGGAAGAAAGGAAAGGAAAAATTATGAGAAAGGAAAAAAAAAAGGAAACAAAGTCTATGCAAATAGGGAAGGATGGAGGGGTGAAGGTCGCATAGGTAATGGGGAAAAAAATAAGAACTAAGGTACATCATGTTCAGGTACAAGCACCCAATGATAAATGTAAATGTATTGTATACCTAAAATGTACCAATTAATACATAAATTTAATAAAAAAGAAGATTCTTACTCAAATCCCCATTTACAGATCTGTGCAACCATGGGCAAGTTAGCACTCACTCTGTGCATCAATGTATCATCTAACACTGGGTATTACACTCATGTATATGAGATCTTGTAGCACAAGCTTCTTATGCAAAATCAGCCAAGCTTCAATTACTCTTAGCTGGTTTTGCTATTATTACCGCTGTTGTTCTTATCGCTTTTGTCTTTTTCCCCTCAGAAGCTAGTGTGAGGCCAGTACACAAAAGATGTGCAGAATTTTTCCATGACCAGTTGATTGAATGAATGAGCGAGTGAATGGATGCATTAAGTGACAGGCAGCTTTCTATCCTGAGCTGCTCCATCACAGTCTTTATTGTCCCATGACAGAAAACAAAGTGGCTTTAGTCACATCATCTTACCTGCTACATCTTGGACGTCACAAACTTAAACATCAGTTGCCACATACAACCTAACAAGAGGACAGCAATGAAAGTGTGGGTTTTTTTTTTTTAGTCATTGATCTTCCATTGTAATGAGTCTATGAATTTGAAAGTACAGCCATGCTAAGTGACTCCTCATCACTACGCCCAAGGAAGCCCATATTGGAATGGAAAACTGGGGCAGAAGGAGCTCTTAGCAGCAGCACTACCAGTGACTCCTTCCAAGCCACTACCAGAGGACAAGAGACTAGCAGGAAATCAGGTGTCTATGTAGCAGATCCCATTACAGAATAGACCTGTGAGTTCAAACTGATAACCCTTCAATGAAATAGTTTTGCAGAGGCAGTAAGAGTGAAATCTCTGCAGAATTACATTCTAATTCCAGTCCTGACTCTTGAACCACGGACCCGGTGCTGGGGCTTTCTGACCTCACATTGTCTGTGAGATAGGGTTGATATCAGTCTCACAGGGGTCTGGAATCATCTCATAAAAGGATATTGAGATGTTGAGAACTTAGGACAGAGCCTATCACATAGAAAGCCTGGGTAGTTTTGTGGCTAATTGATCTCTTTCTACACTAAGTTCTGAGCAAACTGTAATAGATTCGGGCCTCCAAAATGGATCCAAATATTAGCTCTGCAACTGGTGAAACTGAGTGGGAGAAGCTAGCTTGACTCAAGGTCCAGTTGGGCTCTGTACTCTGCCAACATCCAAGCCAATTGATACATGTGATCTACCTTATGATTTCCTAACAGCAACACATAGACATAATTTTCTCCTCTGCTACGATTTCAATGTGGTTTGTCCCTCAAAGGTGTTGGGAACTTGGTCCCCAATGTGACAGTATTAAGAAATGGTGGAACCACTAAGGATCAAGTTTAATGTAAGTTAATTAGGTCATTGGGATGCTGCCCTCAGAAGGAATTAACAGATTTCTCATAGGACCTAAGAGTGGGTTGTTATAAGAGGAGCAAGCCCAACTCCTGAGTTTCTCCAGCTTCCTGTCTTGCCATGTGATTGCTGTCAAATGATTCCTGCCATTGTGATGCCATCTGCTATAAAAGCCTCACACAAGGATTTTTTGGTCTATCCAAAAAGTATCCATTACTTCAAACTATTCTTGTTGGCCCTCTAGTCTCCAAACTAGATAATCTATATCAAGGAATAAGTTCCCATGAGACAACAACCTAGACCTATAAATCCATTGTTTTAGTCTTCATTTATGATTATTGTGCCTCTCCCTCCCTACCCCATCTCTCTTATGCGTCCAGATATTTCCCAGGATGCTTCCCGCAGGAGCAAAACATCAGCTAGATTTCCACCTTCAATTTCTGTGCCACCCCCAAAACTTATCAAATTGTGATGAAATTTTTCAATGCTCATCTCCCTGGTCTTCCTGTCTTAAATATGTTCAAGACACACAGCATTAGCCATCACAATTCCTATGCTTCCCTAGTGGCCTTCACAATTGGAGCTTTTCAGGAACCAACGTATCATTTGCTTTCTGACATCCTGTTTTTCTCCTCTATTGGTTCTCTCTGTCACTCTCTCAACCAACTAATTCTCTCATTCCCCATTGTCAAGCAATGTGCAAGGCTGTATTTCCTTTCCTTTTCTTACATCAGTCTAGCCTGGTATTTCAGATGCTTGCCAAAAATCTTTGGAACAAGACTGAATGGAGTGTCTTTTAAAATAATGAAAGAGGAAGACATCTCTGAACACTAAGAGGCTTAGAGGTCAGAGGCCAATGTACACAGGTCTCAAAAATTGACTGACTTAGAGACCAGTCAACAAATAGTTTATTAGCACTGCTTTGTCCTTGGCTCAACACAGACTATGCAACACTTAGGTATGACTCCTAGGTTTTAGGCTTTTTCTTGTGAGGTGAATTATTTTGACCACACACAAAGGCTGAGCCTCACACCGACCTTGAGGCTTTGAGGAGATGAGCAGGCACTGCGATCTGCCCACTGCCACCAAAATGCGGCAAAGTAGAAGAGCAGGTGAGATGGTCTGGTCGTCTTTATGAAATTCCTGAGTTAGTAATGACTGGCAATGATGCCACCCAATTATAATTCCATTCCCTCTTTTGAAGTGCATCATATAGACTGACTACAAAGCTCAAGCTACACCAATGTTTGAATACTTGGCAAGCATTATATATGCTGCATATGGCAACAATATAAAATTAATTTCCTAAGAAATGTATAAATTTTGGTGTGACTTAACAGGAAAACAATAGCTATTCGTCTCCATATATTACTTCCTTCTTTTGCTTTTCACAAAGCAGGAGTGACAGACTCATCAAATATACAATGAAAATCAGCCTACAGAAGAAAATTTGACCAAGAACATCCTGCAATTCCTGGCATCCAGGACGTCAGCCTCCATCCTCATTCAAGATCTGTCTTACCTGGCCTCCAAGATCTCAACCTTTCCTTATAATCTTACACATTTCACTTTCCCATTTCTTTCTGCCTACTTCAATGTACTTGATCTCAGCCTTTTCTTCAGGAAATTTATCTCTTTCAGGAACCTAATCAGAGTGATTTTCCTTCCAATCTCCCCCTGCTCCTGTTCAAAGCAAGACATCTACATTAAGCTTTTTTATTTCCTTTATTATATTACAAAGATGGGACTGCAATAATTCTATTGAGTTTCTCCTCCCCCTCATTCTTCCTTCTAGATTCACTAACAAAATCTGCCTATGTCTGAACTCCAGACTGGGTTCTTGAAATCTGCAATCAATATAGAAGACTGCATACTCAACAAGAGAAAGTCAATTTGAACCTGTGTTGGGTGAGGAGAGATGGAAGCTTCAACAGCCAATGAACAAGCTATATGATACCAAGAGGATGGTCTACCATTGTTTCCTCTTTGCACCTAGAGCAGATCAAAACAAGATTTAAAAATAGGATATTGCAAGCAGCTGATCAATAACTGCTACCAATCCCTCTATCATGTAAAGGTAGAACCAAACATACCAATATTCCTAAGTCCTAGACTGCAGGGAAGTAAAGAAAACAAAAATGCTTCCACTTGCCAATGTCAAAAAAACCTGTACAATCAAAAGAAACATTTTTATACTCAGTGCACCTGCTAAGGTCAAAAACAGCAACCCAGCTCCCCTAGCCTATGCCCAAGAAAAACAACCGCATACCTGTGACTACCAATAATAAAGATGTCACAGATTGTAGAGAAAAATCTGAACGAAGCACTCTATCCAAAGTCTTCTTCCAAACCACACTACCAGCACTATGTGTATGTCCCTGAATGGATCTCAAGCCCTGAAGTTTCCTGACTTTATATCATATATCAGAGTTCTCTCTTCCATTCTCTCTCTTCCAAGTTCAGAATCAATATGAGGCAAGTAAAGATCAAAATACCAATTTGGGTATAGTACAAAGAATGAAGCAGCCCAATATTTACAGACAAGGAACAAGTTCCAAGATACACAGCTAAATTTTAAAAGCTAGGTGCATCACTGTGATGTCCATCATCCTCATGTGATTGTATGTATACATGACCAGAGACCAAAGCAGTCTTTTTACACCATCCCAACAAGCCTGCATTGTAGAGTCTACACATGGAAAATTTATGACAGCGGAGAATAATTAAGCAGTCACTTAAAAGACCATGGCTCCACCCACCTTCTCTTGAGTAGAGTAATAAAGGCTATACATATGTAGCCACCTGTAAGCCATTAACCCCTTTCACTAGAGAAACAGTGGCTATCTCATTTTTACTGTCTCACCAATCATATGCATCTGCTATTCCTATGGAAACTCACCAGTGAGAGGGGTAGAGAGGAGAGGTTACTTCTTGGCACCACTGCATTGCTACACTGGGAAACCAAACAGATGCATGGTGACAGATTCAAACTTAGTAAGCATAAACCAGTCTTTGACACACTTAGCCAACTTATTGGTATCTCTTAACATGGTATGATGGTTCAACTAATGCCTATCCAAGCAGTTTAACCCAGTGACTGAAAAAGGACCAGATAGTAAATATTTCAGGCTTTGAGGACCACACAGTTCCTATCACAACTATTCAACTTTGTCATTGTAAAGTGAAAGCCAAAGACAGCGCATAAATGAACAGCTGTGGTTTAATTCCAATCAAACTTTCTTTACGAAAGCAGGTGAGCAGTAGTTTGCTAACCCATGGTATATCGTGTTGAGCAAGGCACCTCTCCTTTACATAAGGAATATTGACAGGTGTGAAAATACAAGGAATATTGTCACAGCCTGGGGTCCCACCGTCTCTTACCCAGACCTTTACAAAAATTTCCAACTGGTCTCTGGCCTCAGATACTCTCCTCTCCAATTCATCCTAATGCACTCCCCTACACACTTATCTCCAAAACTCAATGCTTATCCCATGGGTCCCCTGCATCAAAACTTCCCATTCCTCCAACTGCTTCCAGAATGAACGCCAGTATCTTTATCATGGCTTGAAGAATCTCCATCTTCCCCCAGTTGACCTGTAAACTCCTACTTCCACAAGCTAACCTCCAGCTCTGCTGAAATGTTGAAAGCTTCACAATTGCACCATACTCCTCTATGGCTTCAAATCTTTTCACATGCCTTATTAATTAGTGACAAGTACCAGGCCTAACACAATATAAGTCAATATCTCTTTCACATAAAATGTGATGCAGGCCAGAGGGGATCTCCTCCATCCAGTGACCTTGGGACCCAGGGCCCCTCCTTCTTTTGGTCAACCATCTCACATACTGCTACCACATGTGCAGCAGCAGGAGAGAGAAATGGATGGGGCACACCAAGATTTAAGAGCTAGGATGCTAGGCAATGCAGCATTTCTGCTCACAAACCCCTTCACCAAGATTCAGTTTCATGGATCCAGCTCAACTCCAAAAATTCCGGAAAATACATGAAAGCTGATAAACAGTTTCTGGGCACAAATTATCACACACACACACACACACACACACACACACGCACACACACACACAACGCAGGCACACACTATGTCTTTCCTTGCAATAGTTGTCCACTTTTTCTCTCCTAGCAAACATCTTCTAATCTGCCAGATCCTGATCAAACGTCACCTTCCTAAACTCTTCAGACAATCATTTCCCCTCCCCTGTGCTCCCATAAATTTTCACATCAATCTGCGCATGGCTCATCCCAACTTACACTTATTTGTCTGCATATCTAACTCCAAATTAGAAGACATGAACCTACCATTCTCATCAATGACTCATTTCACCGCACCAACCAGGCACCAATAACATACAAATGAGTCCACCAAGATGGGCTGCAGAGGATTCTCCCATGGAAACAAAAACCCCCACAAGAATTGGTTCTTTCATGAATCTTGACCGTAAGTCAGAGCTGCTAGTTAAAGATGAAAATACATATAATAAGAGCTCTCAGGAAGAGTGTGTCCTTGACCAAATTCACCAGTTTGAAACATTTAAAGAAGCCACGTAATTATAGCGTGCCCTATAAATTTTTAAAACATTCTGATTCTGGATCTGTAAGACTTGCAGAGTTTCCAGTTGGGAACAGGAGTTATTGCTGAGACTCACTGTCCTGGCTTTTTCTCTGAGAAAACTCGAAGTAGACGGGTGGTACAAATATTTCCAGGCAACCAGCCAAGTTAGCAGTTCCAGGCGTGTTCACGTTGAGAGACACCCTGTCCTCCTCTCAAGCTGACATTCGAGTCCCTTCCCATGCCTAATCATATCTTCCTTATATCTTTAAAATAAAGACCAAATTTGGAAAGACTCAGTGGAATGTGTCCTGTTTCCCAAGCAGACAAATGTTCAGAACTGGAAGAGTTTCCAGATGTCTGCCTCCTACTTTTCAGTAGCCTGCTGCATTCTGTCTGAGGTTAGGTAACCATAACAAAAAGCAAAACAAATGACTTCAGTCCGAAGTTTGCCAGGGGCAAAGCCAAGAGGTGTGATATTTCTGTTGGATTACAATCCACAGGAGCAACTTCAACTCATGTCAGTATTGTTCAGAAATCTGGAGATAAATATTACACATTTAAGGACTTTTCAAGATTTTTTTTCAAGCTTTTGATATTTCAGTCCAACAGTGTGGTTGGCTGTTTTGTATCCACCTTGCCCTAAAGCATTCATTAAGGAATCTTAGTCATAAATTTGGGGCTAGTGTAAAACATCTGCCTTGATATCAGTGCCCTGTGGTTTCTAAGCTCACTATTTTCCAGGGAGGATCTCGAATCATATTAGCTGTAACTCTCCTAAACACATCTCTTAATGAAACCCTTCCATTAGCACCAAATATTCCAGCAGACTAACTAGCTGTGGGCAACATCTCATCTCTCTGACAAAATCTGCCATCAGCCCCGATTAGTTTGGAGAGCCTGTCTCATAGAAAAGCTCCATGACAAATCTACTTCTGGTGCCTGTGTTAACACACTGCAGTCAGGGCAACAGTCAAAATACATTTGAGTTCTGGGCTCCTATGAAAACTTATCACTGAAGGGACTCCTTGCTGAAGGACAGGAGCATCCCTTCGGTGAGGGTGAAAATTGGTTCTGTGGGGAAAGCTTCAAAGCCATTTCAGCCATTAAAACGTGACAAGACATATTAGGAAAACAGGAGGGGGTGAATCAGAGTGTGGGGATTCCAGGAGAGTTGGGAACAATCTCCCTCCAGAAAACGGCCAAGTGACCATGTCTTCATTCTCGAGAGCAAGAGCCCCATGCCAGAGCTTCATTACAGCTGGGCTACAGTTGGGCAGATTGACATACCAATGATTAGTGTATTTGCCACGTTCAGAGTGACTTCACATCAAAAATTAATAATGCTCACATGAGCAACACTCTGAAGTGTGCTAGAGCTTGTTACTCAAAGGCAAAGAATGATTGTAGTCTTGAATCTGGAAAGCACTTTAAATCTGTTCATTCAATCAATATGTTGAAATCAAACTTTTTAAAAATTGCCAGCATGAGCATCAGAAACTGCTAGGAAGCTTCAAAAAGTAAAACAATGCTCAACCCCACTAGGTATAATAAGGTATGTGGTCCCTGGGGCGGCAGTAGCAGCATCACCCACACACTGATTATAAATGTGGACTCTCTGGCTCTCTCCCAGACCTGCTGATCCAGGAGCCCAAAGGTAACCTTCAGACATTGTGGAATTAGTAACTTCTAATCTCTCAAAAGAGCACATGGGTGAGTAGGTGGCACAAGTCAAGGGATTTCTTAAAATGTTTACTCTCTAGGCCTTTGCAGAAAACGCCTTCAGACCCTTCCTTGTGTACACACACAATCAGCCTCCACTGAAGGAAGATCTCAGAGCAAGAGGTGCCAGGAACCAGATCAGGACCTGGGGAGAAGAACGGACTTCAGGACGCACAGCACAGGAGGCTCAGCATGGAAGCAGCAACATTGTCCCAGAGCCTGAAAGGCCCAGGTCTGAACCCACAGATGAATTCAGGGCCCCCAGAAGAGTTTGATAGGATGCCCTCCTTGGTGAATTCACACCTACCAGTCTGGAATCACACCAAGAAACTGGCTCCTCTGGCTCTTCAGCTGCAGAAAGGTGGAAGCAGGAACTGGTGTTCTTAGAAAGTTCATCACATACAAATCCGATCTGGATCTCCCAGACCACAGTGTGGTTTTTTTGGTTTGTTTGTTTTCACTTTCACCAAATTTGCCAGGGAGTAAGAGGGATAAATTTAAACTTCCAGGCTCATTTAACTAATTCAGCCTAGAATGTGTCTCATTACTCATTTAACATTTTTCCCAAAATTTATACTGCTAATATTCCAACTCCATACTTATAAAGATAACTTTAAATTTCTGCAATTCAACTTCCAACAGACCAGAAAGAAAAATGGAGTTTTAACTTGTACCATAATATAGACAAACATTTGGTCCAAAAGTAACCTTCAGACATTGCGGAATTAGTAAATTCTAACCTCTCAAGGAAGTAAATGGATGGATAGTTGGAGCATGTCAAGGGAATTCTCAGGGTACAATGAGAAAACCAATGATATCTCTGCTTACAAGGGAAATTTGGAAACTGTCAAATTTATTAACAAATGCAAACTCTCTTAAAACTCCATAAGAATTCTGAAATGACTTAAAATAAAAAAGAATGTATGTTCTTCAACTGAGACATTTTATTTTTTTATTACACAAGTTCTAAAACCCCATTACAGAAAATGTATAAAATACACCATACAAACCCAAGCACTGTTTCTAAAAAGAAAAATCTTGAAATTTAGAATTGGAAAAAGTCTATCTTCCCGCTATGAAAGGAACTGTTCCTGAATTGTCAAAGAGCTAATAAGAACCTCAAAGATCAGTGATAACAGGTATCCATCCTTGTACCAAATAAGCATCTGCTGTGGGTAATATCCACAGAAACGTGTTCTCCATAGAACCTTTCCCTATCTTAGTTTTCAAAATATATACCCAACCTGTTCCCTCCATTCTATTTCCTCTCCTTGGTTTCTCTTTCAATTTCTCTTAGTTTCTCTTTCTTAATTGGCTATAATAAAATTCATCCTTACTTATATTGAGCCTGGTACTGGAGCACTTCACATGGATTATTTTATTTAATCTTTCCAAGAACCCTGTGAATAAGTGTTACAACAGCCTCCTGTTAGCAGTGACAATCTGGAACCTTAGAGTAGTATGACAGACTGTTACAATTATAATTCCAAATCTGTTCACAGTTCCATACCCACACACCTTTTGAGGAGATGAAGCCTGTTTCTAAGCCTTAAATTTAAGCTTGGTCATGTGAATTGCTTTAGTCAGTGGGACAACAACAAACAATACATACGTGTAGGCTTGAGAGATGCTTGCACATTGGAGCTTGCCCACTCTTGCTCCTGAGAACCTTCAGCCACCATATAAAGAGACCTAGCTGGCCTGTTAGATGAAGAGTGACTATACAGAAAAGGGTCCTCCCTATCCAAAACCCAAGACATAGGAATGAGCCCAGCTGATACTATGAAGAACAGAAAGAAGCTGTCCCAACAGAGCCCAGCTGAATTGTCAATCCACCAAGTCATGAGCAAATATGCTATGATTGACACAAGAATTTTCCCCAGAGGTACACAGACAAGACAGATTCACACACAGATGGCCTTTGTGTTAGAGCTGGAGTGTTTATATGCAAGTTATACAGTGAAACTCTCATGAGTCTAGTCATTGATTCATGGGTAGAATCATTGCTCAGTGATGACAAGGTGTCCCCTTAAAGACACCCACAATGATAAGTTAGCTGTCAAGCTGGACCCAAAGATGGGCCTATCCTACATGTATGTTCCTGTTAGTAGCTCATATTTATATTCAGGCCAGAGGCATCTGGGAAATAATTAGCCACAGTGTTGCTGTCCTCCCATAAAAATTTGCGGGCAACTCTTTATTTTTGATAAAGTTAAATAGTTAGTGGCAACAAATGTTACTTACACTTTTCTAGGAATAGAAATGTGTTTGCTTTTAATCAGTTGGGGACTCATTAGTGAGGCTATCTTTATCTCCCCGAGTCTTTGCCTTCTTTGCTTGTTTTGTTGGGGGGGGGCCTGTATTAGTGTTTTGTTTGTTTCCTACAGAACCTCATAAAATAAGCTCTAATGGGCTGAACAAATCAGAAAGAAGAGCAACGTCAATTACAGTACCAGAGCACCCTTATAGTATTCTTTCCACAATCCTTTTCTGTGTCCGGTAAAAATGAATGGATAGGAGGGGCAGGGGAAAGGAAAGAAGGGAAAGGAAAAATGATGAGAAATGGAAAAAATGGAAATAAAGTCTTTGTAAATAGGGAAGGGTGGAGGAGGTGAAGGGAGGGCTAGCAATGGGGAAAAAATAAGAACCAAGATGCATTATGCAAAGGTACAATTCCCAATGAGAAATGTAATTGTGTTGTATACCTACAATGTACCAATAAAAGAATTTAATACAAAAAAGAATGGATAATTGATGATGGATAATAAAAAGTTTCAGGTCTTAGATTTAGGCTTTTGATTTATGTGCAGTTGATTTTTGTACAGGGTGTGAGAGCAAGATCTAGTTTGTGTCTTCTCCAGGTGGATGACCAGTTTTCCCTGCACCATTTGTTGAAAAGGTTATCTTTTCTCCAACATATATTTTTGGTTCTAAATGAGTTTATTTTTGAGTCTTCTGTCTATTCTCAAAAGCACAGGTAACCAATCAACAAATGGGCAAATGAACTAACAGATACTTCTCAAAAGAGCAAGTACAAAGGACTGATAAATATTTGGGAAAATGCTCAACATCTTTACCCATCAGGGAAATGTAGATCAAAACTACATTGAGATTCCATCTCACCCTAGTCTGAGTGACTATTACCAAGAAAACAAAAAATAATAAATGCTGGCAGGAATGTGAGGAAAAAGAGAATCTTATACACTCTTGGTGGGAATGTAAATGAGTACCACCACTATGAAAAACAGTATGGAAGTTCCTCAAAAAACTAAGACCTACTATCTGACCTAGCTATACCACACTTGGATAGGTACCCAAAGGAATCAAAGTGATCGTAAAATAGAGATGGCTGAAGGTCTGTATTTACTGCAGCATTACTCACAATAGCCAAGTTATTCACAATCAACCTAGATGCTCATAAATGGATAGATGGATGGATGGATGGACTGATGGATGGAGAGAGAAAATATGGTATATTACACAGTGGAGTATTACTGTACCATAAAGAAAATGAAAACATGTCATTTACAGGAAAATTAATGGAACTGGTGATAATCATGTTAGCCAAAATAAGCCAGATTCAGAAGGACAAATGTAGTATATTTTTCTCATACATGGGATCTAGTGGGGGAGGGACAACATGAAAGTAGAAGGGGGATTAGGGAAGGAAAGGAAACCAGTAGGAGAGGGAAAAAAGAGAGGGTAAATCCAAGGGTAGATATGCTCAAAGTACATCACATACCCATATATAAATGTCATGATGAAATCCACTGCTCTGCATGATTAACATGCTAATATTTGTAATAAAAAGGAAAAGAAAAAGGCTGTCATTCAAATAATAAAGTTGGATGAAACATTAATTGTGACAGGGTCACTGGTAAAGACTATACACCAAAGCAATTCTCAAAACTGCAAAGCTTTTAAAACACTTTTCACAGTTACAATCCCTTGAAAGATTTGCAGATGTATGACCAAAGTGAATAAATTCATTTGGTGTGTAATAAGCAGGAGTAAGATAGAGAGACAAACTGGAGGTGTCAAATTTGCAAACAATTACAACTATGAGTCACTTGTGTAGCTTGAGGTGGACCATTCCTCATAGTTTGCTCCTCTTCTCACTGCCTGTAAAATGGGACTCATACATACTGCTTCTTTTGTGGAGTGCTCAACAGTAGTGTTTCAGATAGTGCAGATTAGGAAAAGTCTATAAAATTCCTGTGGTTCTAGGCAGTTATGGATGCAGGGGCTTCCCAGAATTCTACTGCAAAACACTCTATAAACACACACACACACACACACACACACACAAAACCCCTTTGGTGGCATCTATCCCCTGTCCCTGCCTGCATCAGAGAGCCAATTCTGACAGTGAACTTGGGCCCTCCCATCGCCCCCCCCCAACAAATGAAATACAGATACAGTCTGTAGCCCAGGCAGCAGCATCCTGTGCACCTGAAGGAGAGACAGGCAAACAAGCACTCCTGGGAGCAGCAGTGAGGGTTTCTGCTTGTACTTCCTCTCCCCCCATGCCTGCCCTCATCTGTCCTTCTGCGCTGGTTTCTGGAGCCATTTTCCCTCTGTGTCCCTGAAGGAACTAGAACCCAGTCTTATACCACAGATAGTGGGCAGAAGACACACACGCACACCACTGGCTTCTTGCAGCCCAGAGCTGGCCTCCATATTTTTTTCCATTCATGGTCTCCAATCTCCTTGTAGGATGATTTGAGCGACCTTCTATCAGATGTCAAGGGCTATAGCCTCCTGGAAGCCTTTCCACCATCCCTTTCTTCTCTACCACTTTGGATTTCAACATGCACCCACTTAAGCAGGTCTCATCTATTTGGATCCAGTATCCAGAATAGTCCGGCCTTCTCCATGAGACATAATGGCACTGACCCCATGGCCCCAGGTAGTTACTCCTGGTCTCTTCCCTGTGCTGGTTCCAGCCTTCTGATTCACTCATCCCACTGGGCAAGAGGCAGAGGCATCCCATCATGGAAGGAAAGCAGTCATCTGCTTGGAATCTCTAAGGATTTGAGGGTTGTCCGGTGTAATTAAGACACCCTGGGGTCTCAACTACAGGCTTAGCCTGTAGTTCTTTACCCTGATTTTCTTTGTCCCTTCCCAGAAAAAACATTTAGATGAGACTAAATACTTTTACTTTTTCTCTTGTAGATTATTAAAATTTTTCTTCTGACTGCCCTCTTTTATGGTACACTTTTTAACATCTGCATATTGTACTGAATTCTTTACAGTGTGCTCTAAAGTAAGGAGTTGGTTTGGAATGTGCTCTGCATTTTACTGTAAGATTTCATTGTTTACACCTGCTTCCATATTTATGGAGCTAAAGGAGCTGCGAACTTTAAACTGGTTCATTTATAAAACTCACATCTTCTGCACAAGCACAAGGACCCGAGTTCAATCCTCAGTACCAAAAATAAAATAAAACTCACATCTCAAAAAACAGATTACGTGTCCATTTTTAAATGGAGTGGCCGAGTGCTGAGGAGTGAATCCATTTTTCTTACCTAGTTTTCAACCTTCCTCAATCCCATTCAGAAATCCTAAAGTAATGAGATAGGTTTGGCTATTGAGCTGCCCAATTCAGTTTGCCCTATTCTGCTCTAATGTGTGCTTGTGCACCATCAAACATGTACGCAGACTCTTCATACTTACAAACCCAAAACCCTGATGTCTGTGATCTCAAACATAAACCACAAAATCCTCGAGAACCCACACTTTCCTATTCTTCTCAGTCAAGTTACCTTGGCACTATTAAAAGCTCTCTCTTAGAGACAAATTCTCATTTAAGCTCAATTTACATGGAATGACGGGCCTTGGGCAGCAAGCTGCTGGAATTCTTTCAGGATCCTGTTTACCTGCAAAAGGGCATTTACTCTTGACAATTTTAAAGGTACTCATTTTACAACCCAATTTTCACACTCAAATAATCACCATCTGTGTTGTCCAGTTTAGAGTGATCTTAGAGAGCAAGTGCAAGTTATCTCTCCTCTTGTTGTTTTGTTTTGTTTTGTTTCACCTGGTGTGACCATTGCTAAACAGCATTCCATTTGCAAGTACAGTTGCTTTATGTGAAGAGGGAGGAAGATGAAAGGAAGGAGAGAAGAAGGGAAGCAGGGAGGGAGGAAGGAAGGGAAAAAAAGACACACAGTAAAAAGTGCTAACATGCACCAAGATCCAGCCAGGTTCTTCTCTGAAATATTACCATTATTGTTGGTGCTTGTACCATTTCTGTTGCACCTTTCTCCGTAACCCACCAAGTCAGAAAGAGAATCAATCTTTACCCAAATTTGAGATTCTTTTATGTTTGAAAATCTACTTAGTCTACATTTTGTACTTCGGTTGTGACTCCATATACATTAAAAACTCTACTTTGGCCCGGGATTTAGCTCAGTGGTGCCACCACCTGCCTCGAAAGCACAAGGTTCTCAGTTCAATCCCCGGTAAAAAAATAAAACTCTACTTTGTTGGCTTATTAACTTCATAGTATTCCTGGGTTCTCCTGATTAGAGGAAAAGGTCTTCAGATGAAGCTAATTGTACCCTAGGATGCCAGGACCTCATGTATCCCCTTTTTAACTCACCCCACTGAAAAATACTTGCTCTTACCTCCTGCAAGTCCTGAGCTGGCACTTACTATGTCTGTCCTGTCTACTCCTGGAAGTTTAATGCATCTGTGCATCATGTTTGCACTGTTAATGTGCCTTATAAGCATTATTAATTGAACTAAATCAATGAATAAATGTTGATTCTGCTTCCTTTTCTTTCATAAAAGGGAAACCCATCCCAATGTGATAGAAAAGTCTCTATTGCTAGAATTATTATCCCTTATAGACCTAAAGGGCGAGGGGCAACACTCAATATAGTTTGTATAATAATCAGAATTGCTTTCTTGAAAAAAATGCATTTTTCTTTCATACTACAGTTTATGGGGGGGGATAAAACCCCAGGAAGAACTAATATGCCAAGAAATTACAGAAGTTCTTGAAACTTTCCTTTTTTAGCTATTTTGATAATATTTAAAGCTAAGTCTGGTGCCTGATAGGTCCTAATGAATGCATGTTTATTTTAAGGCACTGGTAACATAAGCTGAATAGAAAGCAGTAAATATAAAATTCAGAGTATTACCACTCTGCACGAAGTGCTTACAGGACCTGGTGACCATGCCGTGGTCCACAGATACTGCACCAACACAGGTGAGACAGAGATAGAAACCATATGGGCTTGTACTAAAATAACACAGTTTATCTCCACAGGTGAGAGGAAGTGCTGATGGGAGTAAATACTGTATGTCACTAAATCTAAACCAAACACACATTAAGAGCTCTATTTTGATCTTTGTGCAAGGTGGACAACTGGAATAAGTAGCCCTCTGTTCTCAGAGAGGCCAGCGTGCTTTAGACTACATATTGCTCCATTTCAACAGACCCCACATATGCACATCTGGAGAGACAGAGCAGTTTAACACCTGTGCTTCTGAAAATTGGAGTTATTGTCAAAACCACATTGGTGACTATGCATGGATGTCTATTAATAGACCACGTGACTGATTTTTACTATTGTTTTTATTGTCTTATTAGCCAAGAACATTCTTCACAAAAGCCAATCCCTATGAGATTACAGCTCTCAATAGTTCTGCCAGGAGTGCTGGCTAAATCCAGAAAGATACAAAAGAAAGGAATTAACTGGAATTTGTAACATTCTTTTCAAGACAAGCAAATTCAGAAGGTTTCCTCTCATGCTCTACCAGTCCACCTGGACACTGGACACAAGAACCACAACATCCACCTTCATAAAAACATGAGCACAAGAGAAAATGCACTGGTGAGCTCAGATTTTAAAACACAGATACATACCACAAAGAAGGTATTTATTTGCCAATTTTTATATGCAATTTTTATGACAAGTTGAACTAACACATAAGCAAATCAGTAAAAGCTGAAAATGATTGAGCTTTCATTCTTAAACCAGACAGTGGTCTGAATGCCTTCTATGAAGTTCATCACCTTGTGCTTTGGGATGTTCTTAGCAATAAAATATTTATGGTTTTTTATAAGTGAATTATTAATTTATTGACACTTAAAAATTAGGCACCCATAAAAAGAAAACAGATACCATCTTAGTGGTATATTAAGGTCATCCTGAATATTATGACAAACAGGTCCTAAAATTTTTAATGACTTGACACAGTAGGATTTCTCATTCAGCTAACAATCCAATGAGACTTATTTTCTGGTCATCTGCATAGTTTCTTCCACCTGGTGACTCAGGGACCCAGGCTCCTTCTGTCTTGTGTTCCCACCATCCCCCAGGACACTGGAGAATGCTGCTTCCAGCCAGGGGAAGGGAGAAGAGAGAGTCAAGGAATCCCTACCTATTTAAGAGCCTCAGCCCGAAAGCAACTACACATCTCCTTTACTCAGTGCTTTATCAGAGAACACCAGTCACGTGGATGAAAGGCAGCTGCCTCTTAGTGACAACTCCACACTGTCAAATGATGCACACAAATATTATGTCTGATAAGCCATTTATCATTCCTGCCCTTCTCATTTATTCCCAAAAGATTTAAGGTTTGGTGGGACCAACTGGGGGCAGGGAGTAAGTGAGCTCTGGGTTTTTTATATCTCATATTTCTCCACCCATAAAATGCCTCAGGAATAGTGTTCATTCAAAAACTAAGTCTAAGTTATGATTGAAGAAATGGCCAAATGTCCACACAGAGCTTAACCAGTTTCTGCCGGCTCCTCTTCAGAGCCATGGAATAGCTTCTGTAGCTGATGGTATGAATTTTACATTCTTCTATATCTGAATTTGAGAATTCTTGCAAAGAACGCATCTGGCAAATTTTTTTTAAAAGGATCTTTAGTTATGGGTGCAGGATAGCTACAAAGAAAAGGTACTTGCTTTTATTCCTTTCCACAAAAGAGCTACTCAAGCCCTAATGTCACTTGGCCCAATTAAATATATAAATGGCAAGAGCCCAAGATAATGATAGCTCTAGGGACTTCAACTAGGCCAGGAAAGAAACAGAGTAGGAGGACAAATGGCCAAAGCTTACATTTTGCTTTAGGTCTAAGCAAAGCCTCTGCTTTCGTTTGACCTGAAGGGTAATATCCTGACCTGAATATACGATGTATTATTTTGCTCTTGTTCCTCATTAGGGAAAATTGGATGAGTATTAACCAAACCTGAAATGTGGGCTAGCTGAAATAAAACCCATTATAGTCTTATGAGAGGCCTACACAGAGGTTGACCATTCAAACTCTCCATGTCCCAGAGGAAAGGTCATGAAAAAAGAGCTCCTGAGCCACCTCCTGTCCTTAGCAAATTTCCGAGGAAACGCACCAATGATATATTAAGAGATATTTACATTGAGGCAAACAATGATCCTCTCCATCTGCCAAACTCTCTTAGAAAACATGGTGGACTCTTGGACCCCTCGCCCCTTCCACTAATTCGGTCTCCCTGTGAGTCCAGAGTTCTGGCCCAGAGGAGCATCAACCAAGCGATTAGCATGTCCAGATGTAGACAAGCCCTTCAAGGTGAAGTACAAGGAGGGGAGTAGATTAATCTGTCATTCACTCAAGTCACAATCTCTAACCCTGCCATGTGTCCAACAAAAAGGAAAAGATGCTGTTGGATTTTATCTCCAAGTGGCGTCACTATTTCCAACTAACCACCCCTCAGACAACCCAGATAGTTTATTATCCTGGAAACTTTTCCCAACAGAGAACATGCCTTCCTCTTGCTAGGACCCAGAGAGGAATGACAACAGCTGAGAAAACATTCCAGGCCCCAACAAAGGCAACGCTGGCTGCTGATGGTAGGGTGGCAGGTTGTCACCCCAGGTGCACTGCTCAGTTCACAGCAAGGAAAGGGGGCCTGGGGTGGGGGTGAAGGGCTTTTGCTTGGTTCTGTGAGTCACAGGGGGTTAAAGCTCAGACAGATTTTCTTGAAAAAGCAGAAAATAAAAATCTTAATGCTATGTATGGTGTAGCTAGAATGTGATATTTCCTTCCACTTTTTAAATTGGGATTTTTGTTTTATGTGCTTTGGATTTAGCTCCTGGGTGCTCTCTGCTTAGTTTAAAAGGGTTTCCATCTCCACGTTGTCATACATGGAAAAAATATACTGAAGTAGTGCGCTGTACATCCTGACTTTTATTTTGCTGTCAGACTGCAGTTACAATGTACCTGTGTGTATTCAACACTCAGGGGCTTTAAAAAAGGAAAGGACCTCTTCATACACTGTGCAAAGAGAGCGACGGGCCTAGAGGGAAGAGCTGGAAATCAACCACCGGCTTCTCACATGTCAGCCTCACAGCCCAGATCTCGGCAACAGTTCCAATTGCCTGTCACAACATTCCACTCAATAAAGGCCATTTATTAAAAGACATGACTAAAGAAAGTTTCTTGTCAGGTGACATGAACTGATGTTTGGTTCCCTCAGAAACCACTCTTTAGACTTATGGATTAGCCAGCCACAGCTTTGAGTGGTTCTGTGCTCTTTTTCAGGAGCAGGGTGAATGTCTAGGGTCCATCCACGTCCACACTCAAGGCCTGGTCCCTCATGAGACCAACAGCATGCTGTCCCAGGGTCTGTCCCAGGGCGCTGGCATCAGACCCTCCACCTAACCCCTTAAGCCTGCCACACGCTCCCCTCTTCGAGCAAACTGGCTGTAAACAAATAAGTAAATTCTGTCTGAGCCTGGGATTTTTAATTACTCTAAGCCTTATACTAACCATACAGTTAGCTTCTGGGGGCCAAGATCTACTGAAAGCCTGAGTGATCACCAACCCCTAGAAATGCTGTGGAAGCTGGAAACACTCATTCACCACTAATGAACTTGTGCTCTCCTCCCTGCGGCTCACAGAAATGGATGCTGGGGGTGGAAATGGAATCCAGTGGATTGGAGGCCGCTCTAGGGTCACAGACAGGGGGGACCATATGCACAAAGATCTCAACCTCTATGTGGAAACCTACTTGTGCTAAGCAAGAGACAGCAAGTCACCACAAACAAGGAAGCACTCTCTGTGAAGCGTCTACGCTCAGAAGCCAGCTGACAAGTGAAGATTCATCTCATTCAGCAAGACATGAGAGACCAGGCTTTTTCCGTGCTATATTAAGGTTTGCAGGGAAGATGAACCAGTTGCAAGGAGAGATGGGGGGTGGGTGGAGGAATGAGACAACACTTAGGAGAGAGCCCTTGAGATCTGAAAGTAGTGGCAATGGGAGACAAGGAGGGAAACACTGCCTTAAAACAACAATCTTTATTTCTACTGAATGAGGGCCTTAAACTTGCTTTTCACACCTTTCCCTGGGCTTTTGGATCCAAAGGTACCCAAAAGAGAACAACGCCTGGAACAGCCCTGAGAGTCGTTTTATTTACAACACCAGACTCTTCTGAACTCCCATTTTATTCTTGGTAATTTGATTGTTTGGTCACGCCTCCTAATAAGTGAAATGTTACACTGGAGTATTTGTGTAAACCTCGCAGCTTCGGATACAGTAGGTTGCTGAATGATGTTTGCTAATGGCGCACATTCGATAATTCCTATAATGTGAAATCTCAGCCAGATTTAATGTTTAATTTCCCTGGGATTCACTCTGAAATTATTACAGACATTATGTATTCCGCTCCCTGGACTTGAAATTAATTTCAAAACTGAGTAAAAGTGCATCCATTTTGGTGCCTTTGGGGAGATCGGATCTGTAACAATCCATTTGTCCTGAAGTTTCTGAAGTTTAAAATACCTCTTCACTTGATTGCATTTGATCTAGGTTGAGTAATGATGAGGTACAGCACCCAGAACTCCATCCTTGTTTTTGTTTATGATCTTGGACATGCCATGACTTGCTGAGTTAATACCCTCGCAAAATTGTATTGACCCTCCAAACTTTATCTCCCTAACTACAGGGTACTTTTGTGTGGTTATCATCATGATATAAAAACATTGCCAACATGCAACAATCGGGCAAGTAAAATAATTAGCCACTTCAACATCTTCTTTGTATGACTATCCGTCACAGAAACAAAATTCACAACATGGATTTCTTTGATTAATCAATCAATGCATTGGCTATGCCTCCAATACCTGGCCCAAGTAGAAAGCTCAGTGGCTGGACAACCTCCAAACATTTTAGAATAAAGCAACCAGACCTATGTTAGCTTGTGATCCAAAAATTCCCAAACAATAAATCTTTAATTTTCTACCCTGGCAACTCTCACCAAATCTGAATTAAAAGAATATTTTCCATACAAAGCTTTGAAGGATTTACCTCCTGAATAGTTGCAAAACTTTAACCTTTAGCTAAGGCACACTTTCTCCAGTCCAAAGGAAACAGTGACGAAAAAGACATCAAGGGATTAATTCACAAATTTTACCCCAAAATGAATGACAGCTGTTTGGGAGTTCAACTCCACTGACGTCCCATCAGGTTCAAAACATCCTGGGTCCTGTAATTATCTCACAGATTTAATAAAACCTTATTAGTACAAACTTCACCTCCCCAGTCTGGGTCTCAGCCAGTAAACTTGCACACTTATAGCAGCATATAACTGCTTCCAGTGAACTTTGAACAGGAACTCAAGTGTCTAGTTCATATTTATCCTTCTCCCCATCCCTCTCTGCAAAACCGGAGGGATTAGGCTAGATTGGGTGTCTATAGTTTTACTTTTGAGGGAACAGACCAGTGGACTAAGTGTGGCAGAGAAGTTTGCTGGAAGTGGTAGGATACAGGCTTTGGAAATGTGTAGCTGCTCCACACGCAGAGATTTTAAAATGTGGAAGAATTTTAAAGCCTGAAGACTCTAAGAGATCATCCAAAAGCCAGGTTTTCTCATTTATCACCTAAGAAAACTGAGACTAAAGAAAGAAGTGGTGGAACCAGAGCCCTCTAGCCATGAGAGACAAAGCCAAGATGGGAGTGGCGGAGCAGTCCCTGCTGGCTTCCATAAAAGCCCCTCTGTCTCTGTCTTTCCACTCACCCCATTCCATACTTGTAACTTCACTACTGTCTCTTCTGAGAGACACACAGCCCCAGACCCACATAATGCCTTTCTTGGCTCTATCTTCACAGCATAGTTCAGGGCTGAGAATACAGCAGATCTGCATGAGGATTATTTCTTTCTTTCTTTCTTCCTGTGATGGTTTAGATCTGGAGTGTTACCCAAAACACTCATACCTTTGGAAGGTGATTGGATCCTGGGGGTTCTGCATGCATCATCAGGTTAGCCCACTGATTAGTTCATAGCTGGCTTGCTGTTAGGAAGTAAAGGCACATCACTGGGGACATGAACTGAAAGGACCTATCTTCCTTCCTGGCTCCTCCCTTCACTCTGGCTGCCATGACATAAGCATTTTTTCTCCATGGCAGACTCTTCCACCATGCCCTTTCTGTGTTTCAGCTTGCCAACTATGAACTGAACCTTCTGAAACTGTGAACTAAAATAAGCCCTCTCCTTTAAATTATTTTGTCCCACTGATGAGGAAAGTGTCTAAGATGCTTGGTCTTTCTTTTATTCTATGTATGTATGTCTTCTGACAGTACATTCTCATAGTTAGAAAAAAAAAGCTTGAAGAAAAACATCAAAGTTGCTGCAAAGTTCACCAGTTATTTATACCTACAACCAGTGCTTAGGGTTTTAGGTGAAACCTTTCAGAAGACTATTTTGACTCTAAATGGTATATACCTTATACATGCCCAAATAAGATTACACTCCATGGGCTGTTTAGTCACTAGTTTGGGGACTTTTCTCCCCTTAACACTGTGGGAAGACCTTGAAATGTCAATGAGAACTAATTTACATCATTATTTTGAAGAGCTATACTGCATTCTCTTTCATGAATGTATCATAATGGATTTAGCTTAAACTCTTTTAGGGGGATTTACAACATTCCCATTTATCAATTACCATAAATAATATTATAATAAGTATGCCCAAGCATGAAATAGTGATTTCTAAAATTTTGGTGCAAACTGCAAAACTACTCCCTAAGAGTGTGGTAGAAATTTTTACTGTCATCAACTTACTAAAATGTACATTTCCTACACCTCTACCAGAACCCAGTGTTGGTCCTTAATGTTTCAGTGTCTTGGCCAAAAAAAGACATTTACTTTCCTGCTTTGGAGTTATTAATGAATTTGATAGGTTTGTAAGTATTTTACTGAGAGCCTACCATTTGCCAAGCATTGTGCTATATGCTGGGACTATTAAAATATGCAAAGCACAGATAGCGCCTGTCCTTTTACAGCTTACTAATTCTAGTGAAGACATAGATGATGAAAAGAAATACCCTTTGCAGGAAGATCATAAAGGAAACAAGCATTTTCTTGTGACAGGGTGAAGTGCTGCAAACCTGAGCTAGGAGAGCCCAGCTGAGGGAACAGCAGTGAAGCCAAGTCAGGAGGAGCCAGGCAAAGATAAACCACAGACAGCTGAGAGCACCAAGAGAGAGGAGCAGCAGGTGCAACGTCCTTGCAGAATGAAGGGAAACCCATAGTGCCCTCTGGGACACCACCAAGGCTGAAACAGAACCACGTACAAACGGACTGGAGAAGGGGCCAGGAGCCAGTTCATACAGGACCTGGAAGCTGTGGAAGACTGAATTTTATGCACATGCAATAAGAAGACACTGAACCGTCCAAAGCAGGGAACAACATGATCCAATTTCTGCATTTAAAAGATCACATGGAGAAAAGGAAGAAGGGGACACATAGGGAGCAGCAGAGAGAGTTGCTTAGTGAATTAGTTGAAATTAATGAATTTTGTCATAAAGGGCCATAAATATGGGTGTATCACACCGTAAAATATTTCTAAAATATTCCTTAAAATATTTCTATTGATAGAATTAAAAGAATCATACCACACCGATATATGTGCACCCATGTTTATAGTGGCACAGTTTGTAATAGCTAAAGCTTGGAAGCAGCCCAAGTGCCCATCAACTGGAAACTGGATAAAGATGTGGATTTTTTAATAAAATGAAGTACTGCTCAGCCATAAAGAATGAGAAACCAGAGTCATTTATAGCTAAATGGATGCACATTGAAGAGATACTCTTAAGTGAAATAAATAGGACACACATGTGTAAATACCAAATAGTTTCTCTAGTGTGAGAAACTGAAAGTGTAAATAAGGATTAAAATGATTAAAATGAATGATTGATCATTTGAAATAGGAAAAGGTCCAAATGTGTAGTGGTGGTGAGAGGGGAAGGGGAAAGGGAAGAAGGGAAAGGAAACATTATGAGAAAAGAAAACAATAAATGGAAACAAAGTCTATGTAAATAGGGAAGGGTGGAGCAGGTGAAGGGTCCACAAGTAATGGGGGAAAAAATAAGAACCAAGATACATCATGTACAGGTACAAGCACCCAATGATAAATGGAAACGTATTGTATACCTAAAATGTACCAATAAAAGAATTTTTTAAAAAAGGTACTCACTTTGTGCCAGACCCGCCCCCCCAAAAAAATTTCTGTTGATGGATTACTAATTTTAATTTTGTGAGTTTTATTATATTAAACAATGAATACTTAACAGGAAAAAAATCGCGAAAATATAGTATTGAATTTTTAATATCTATTGAGTGTTTATTTAAAAAAAGCAAAGATTTTTCAAAGTCAACTGTTTTTTGGAGTACAAAGTCTAAAAAAGGACAATAGAAACAAACTCCTATAAGAACTACAATGAAAATATCAATAGAACTCTACAAAAAAAACTGTACGACAATTATCACGCCTAGGACAGTCTTCACACATGACAGCAACACATTCTATACACATGTATCGCTTACACTGACAGCACATGTGTTTTGCTTTCCTGGCCTTTTTGTAGGACATACTTGACATCACACTGGTGTTGCTGTTTTATCAAGAGGTTCTTATTATATTATAGAATGTGTGGTAGTTAACAGAAACATAAAATATCAATAAAATAAGGTATGAAAGCCCGGGATTTAGCTCAGTGGTGCTACCACCTGCCTCACAAGCTCAAGGTCCTCAGTTCGATCCTCTGTACAGAAAGAAAGAAAGAAAGAAAGAAAGAAAGAAAGAAAGAAAGAAAGAAAGAAAGAAAGAAAGAAAGAAAGAAATTATTAATATGTATTGTGTGTTTACAATAAGCATCAATATTTTCACATTAGCTGTGTACTTGCTTACAAAACAAAAGATAACATCAGAAATAAAAACCTGGGCCGGGGATTTAGCTCAGTGGTGCCACTCCTGCCTGGCAAATGCAAAGTCCTGAGCTTGATTCCTGGCACCAAAAAAAAAAATCCACAGGGGCCGGGGATTTGGCTCAGTGGTTTCGCCGCCTGCTGCACAAGCGCAAGGACCCGAGTTCGATCCCTGGTACCAAAAAAAAAAAGAGTCCACAGAAATAATCTGTTTCAACTGCCACACCCAAGGCAGTCTTCACACATGAAAACTGCGTGTTCCATTCACAAGCATTGCTTCAACTGACAGCAGATTTGTTTTGTTTTTCCATCCTTTCTTGTAGGGCACAGTTGCCATCTTTTTGGTTTTCCTGTTGTCACAGTAGGTCTTTGGGATGCTGCGCCTGCCTGTACACCTGTCATCTCACCAGTGTGATTCACAATTTTGGGGGCAGAAACACTTTGTTTTTCCTCTGCTCTAAATGATCTCTTATGAGTTCAGTCCCAATCCCTCTAAGAAAATGTCTCTGTGGTATTTTGCTCGTGTTATTTTCTTTGTAAACTATCAAAGTATTTATGCCACACATGTTTAGGATCAAGTAAAACACAACCATTGGTCAATGCTTAGTGTTTTGAGTGACATCATAGATGCTGCATAACTCATCAAAATATCTACTCCACCTTTGGTTTTATTGAAGATAGCTTCCATCTCAGGCTTCCATTTTGTCAAGGTTTCCCTAACAATATTTCCATCATGGTGCAATGGTGATATTAGCAGTACCCATTTGTTTTTCTTTGTCATATATGAGGCCAATGTAAATCTTTCTGAAATCCAAAGATTGTACCATACAATTCTCTGTTTTTAAATTGCAACATTTCATTCATAATTTCTGCTTTGTTCCTGCACAGAGCTCCTGTACTGGTCAACTTGTGCTCTGTTAGCAAATGTAACATCAATTGGAAACTGGTAAACCAATTGTCAAATATCACATTCCAATTAGTTAGGGAAATGGAAGCAACAAGTCTGTCCACATCATTTGGTTTATTACTCTACAAATAAGGACCTGATGGCTGAGTTCCAGGATATATTTCTAAACTGAAGGTATAATAAGTTTTTCCATCTACAAGGGCATATATTTTGACCCATTGCTTTTCCATAAGTCTTTTACATTCCTGTGATTACCATGAGAAATCCCTGCTAAGTACAGCAGACCTATGAATCCTTTCAGTTCAGCTAATAAGGTGTCATAATAAATACATATTTGAATATGGTTATTGGTGCATACAGAATGTTTTACCTGTATTTCAGCCTTTATGTATTTCACAGCATCTTGTAGTATTTCACCTGTTACAATTTCCAACACTGAATAGTAGTGCTGGCATTCTGTCCAATACATTTCACCCCTGCCAAAACCCTCACTATATTTTCATACCTAGTTCTTACCACTGGATTATTTCTGGTTGTGTGACTATTTTGCAACATTGCAACTACTCAAATATGTATTCATGTTACTGTTTTCTTTGTCATTTGAATCAAGGAGATCTGCATTCCCTGTGTCTGTATCAGTTGATTCTTGATCCATTTCACTGTCACAGAAACATTGGCTAATATAGCCAATGTCACAGTCATGATAACCATATACCCACACCAGTCTTTTGTTATAAAAACATGCATTTTACCGTAATGGATCATCTTCATCATCCACGCATAAGTAATCTGATGATTCACTTTTGACTTCCTCTAAAACTTGCAAATCTGGTTTTTCATGTGCTATTGTACTGATTTAGGCTACTTGATCAGAAAAATCGACAGAAAACTTTTGAAATAAATTCTAGAGTGGTCTGGGTGTATTACACCCTCTGTGCTGCTCGAGTAAACATATGCAAAACCTGTCAGATGGAGCATAATGTGGGTGTAAATCCTTGTTTGACACTTTTGCATGGGTGCATACACTTTGCCTTTCATTGTACCAAGTGGGTAAACACAAAGATTGCTCTAGGTAATCTCCTCAGGCAAATGTACTGAGATGCACAGCTGTCTACTATATGCTAAAGTAAGAATTTTCAGTAGAAAAGTAGGGAATGGGTTTGTGAAACCCAGTTTTATGTTCTGTGGGTTAGGGGACTGCTGAAGGTGAGTAGGTGCAAGAGCAGAATTGAGGTGCAAGGACAGGCTGAAGGTATATTTTAAGTTAGAAGTAGCAGCACCTAGTGATGGACAGGAAATATAATTTAAATCAGGGAAAGAAGGACTTCTGTATTTCTGATTTGAATGACTTAATAAGAGATGATGCCATTTGTTGAGTTAGTGAAGCCTGAAAGGAGAACTTGTTTAGTGGTAAACCAAGAATTCTATACTGGTACCATGTGTAACAGTAAAAATAAGAATCTAATAAATATATGGCCCTGGAGATGATTATATAAACTATAGTATAAACATATATTATACTATTTATGAAAATGATGATTTTGCAGAAAGGTTATTACATAGGAAATTGTTCATAATATGTTAAGTGAACAAAGAACACATTATTGTTTATACAGAATGACATATACAAATAAAAAGAAATAGAGAAAAAAGAATGAAATACACTAAAATGTTTATAATAATTGTATCTTAATGGTAAACAGATAAGTAAATTTTATTATCCTTATGCCTTTCTTCATATTCCAAATTTCCTCTGTAGCATGTATTATTATTATAAAAATCATCAGAAAGTCATTATAAACAGTTTGCCTGAAGCACTCCATCGTCTAGTTTAGGACACGTCCTAATTAAACCATATAACTCAATGAATAGATAAAGTACAGTGTTGTGCTGTCATGTCTTAACTGAAGGCCTTAAAAATATCCACTGTGACTATTTGTGAGCACATGTTTTGTCAAATGAAATATGTGCATGTTTTTAGGCTAATTAATGGAAGATTTCAGACTGGAACTCAAGTCTCTTACTTCACAGTCAAGTTCTTCTCCTGCATCTCAGCAGCAAGTGTACTCACCCAATCTCATCATGAGCACTGAGACCAACCAAGAATTCAGTGACTTCTTCTAGACCAACCTTGCTCTCAGGCAAAGGAGGGGGTCAGCACTGTAATGTGGTATCAGGAACACCTTGTATTCCCATCAGTCTTCTTCCTCTCTTCTATCTGCTCAGCTAATACCTTAGATTCCTTTAACAAGAATCAGTTCCTTTTATTCCACAATTAGAAACAAGGCTCAAAAATACAGATTCCGGGGAGAGGTCATCCCTTGATTTAAATTCACCCTAAGTATTCACAAACTTTCCAGAGAAAAGGCTCTGAAAGGATGACCTGAAGACCAAATGCTTAAAGTTAGAGATTTTTAAAATAAGGGAAGTAGGAGACTGGATAAAGAAAATGTGGTTTTTTAATAAAATGGAGTACTACTCAGCCATAAAAAATGAGAAATTAGAGACATTTATTGCTAAATGGATCCACATTGAGGCAATACTCTCAAGTGAAATAAATAGGATACACATGTGTAAATACTGAATAGTTTCTTTAGTGTGAGAAACTGAAAGTGGAAATAAGGACTAAATGGTATAATAGATAATGTGAAATAGGAAGAAAAGGGGCAAAGGGGAAGGGGAAGTGGGAGGGGTAGGAGAAAGGAAAGAAGGGAATGGAATTAATATGAGAAAATGAAAAAATGGAAACAAAGTCTTTGTAAATACAGAGGGATGGAGAGGTTGAAGGGAGGGCAAGGGAGAAGGGGGAAAAATATGAACCAAGAGATATTATGTAAAGATGCAAATTTCCAATGATGAATGTCATTATATTGTATACCTAAAATGTACCAATAAAATAAAATTTTAAAAATAAATAAGTAAGGGGAGTAAAGCGAGGGATAAGATTTAGTAGAAGTAATAAAGGAAACAAATATTTAATGAATCCTTTCTGTGTGCTGACCACTTGCCGGGTTGTTTTATATGTACTACATTTAACCCTATGGCCCCAGCAAAAGAGAATTATTAGTCCCAATGGATATTCATTCACTCGACAAATATTTACTGAGCATATGTTACATGTGCTCAGCTCTGCTCTAGTTCCTGGTGATACGCAAAAGTTAAAACCCACTACCCCCCTTCTCTCAAGAAGTTAACACAGAGTACTTGGAGGATACAGACAACACATATTTCTCAAATGAATGTACAGCATAGCAGACAGTGATAAGTGCTGTGAAGAAAACTAAAGCAGAGTAAAGGGATAGCAAGTGAGCGGCAATAAAAAATGTCCAAGTGGCAATTGCCTGAGCTAGGTCCAAACTCAGTTTCCTAAGCTGCTGGTTGCCTACAGCCCCGCTTGTCTCTCATAGGATTCTCTCTCCCTACAAAGCTCCTTGGACCTGACAGGTTTGCCTGGTGTTAACCCTGCCAACAGCCCCCAAACACTTTAACAAGTAACTCTTGGTAAACAATTGTTAGCCTACACTGACTCAAGTAAAATCTACTTACTAGTAATTGATCAACATGATTACCTTTAGCTTGTGCATGAATTCAAAGGTCCTACAATCCTGGTGACCTTGAAAATAAAATCCTCAGTCTATACAAGATATTTAGAGACCCCCAGTCTCAACTGTGAGCAATATTAATTTTCATTTCAGAAAAAAGAAAACAAAGATGTGAATATTCTATGAACCTCAGTCTTATATGGTTCTCTCTCTCTCCTGTTAAATCTTTCTTTCTTTCTTTCTTTCTTTCTTTCTTTCTTTCTTTCTTTCTTTCTTTCTTTCCGCCAAGAGAAAAACATTTTACTTCAAAGGCTAATGGAGAATAAAATAAAGCCAGGGTTGGTATTTTCTTGTTGAATGCACCTCTGCATGCCTATAAAATTCTATCTTCAGAACAGCTCCTCTACTAAATATAAGGCATTTGGAATACATAGTCTAAAGCCATCAGCAATATAATGCCATGGAAAGGTCAGTCCACCTGAAGTTCTCAGCTCCTTTGCCAACAAATGTGGCCTGAAAGTGAGCCGAGAGAGAGAAAATGAGCCTCCACTGTATCTTAGCAAAGAGAAGCGCCAGGGCAAACAGAAAGAATATTAATTTTCATCAAGAGAAAATCAAACTTGTCCAAGAACTTTATTGGCAGAAGTGAAATTAGTTTTTCTATAGCAAATAGTTAGTAGAGTTGAGGGATTAGTCTATTGCCCAAGAAGGAAAATAAGCCCACTGGACTCCAGAAGTATCCTTGTTCTCAATAATGCATTTAACTCTCAAAAACAAATAAGATTTGTCTCCGCACTTTCACTTTAAAAAAAAATACCTAGGACTACATTATTTAAAGCTCTCCCCTGCTAAAAAATCAAATTATGAAAGCAAGTTCTCTAAACTCATAAAGCTCATGACAATTGTTAAAATTTCTATTGAATGTAAAATGCCAGTCTGGGTGGGGTCATCCTGGAGTCAGAAAAAATTCACTGTAGATGGAAACAAACACAAGGCTTTTCAACTGACAGCCTGTGGCAGAATTGAGTTACTTCCCACTGTGGTCCATGGGCCTGATACATATAGGCTATTTTTGTGTGGAAACAAAATAGAATTGTTGCATTATCTAGAAGCTGTCAGTATGAAGCTGGGATGTTGCAAAATGCCCTGAGTGTAGACAGCTTTGTTAATATTCCTGCAAACTACATATTCCTAGCTTTTGGTGATTTGGAGTACAAGGCCAGATAAAAAGTGGTTTCGATCAAGAGGGTGGAAGAAGAGGAAGCAAAATCTCGATTGCCAGATTTCTGCTTAACATTGTCTGTGAATTTACCCACAGCCATTGCATGAACCAAGGCTCCTGTCAAGTAGAAGGAGCAGTCACTAGAGCCATAATCACACAGTTATTAAGATTTTTAGCTTGGTCTGAACTTTCAGTAATTTCTATCAGAAAACCTGACTTTGCAACATTTCTTCTTTCCATCTCCCATCATCCAAGTTGGTGATTGCTGCAAAGGACGGTGGTAAATGCAAAGAGTCAGCAAATGTTACAGAGCAAGGTCAGTGAAAGAAGAAAGTCTGCACTGAGCTCATTTATGGAAAGGTTTTGCCAGTTCTTTGGTGAAGGAACATTGGAGTTGACCCCACAACCACTTTACCATAATTGTCATTTGTGGAACAGATACTTAATGTTAAGAAAACTATTTGGTAAACTGTAAATTGTGCAATCCAGGAATGGGTTCTGCCAGTCTCAACAAATCCTTTCACTCTTTTTGAAAGTTAGAGAACTTCTCCAGCTATTGTTAATGATTGCTGTGGAAACCAGATGAGGCATCAGAATAGTATAGCTCTCTCCCATGTGCCTTAACATACATTTTATGTGTGTCTTCCACAAAAGGGTTCAACTGTTGTAAGACAATATGTGTGAAAGGCTTTTGTAAGCTGTCCCACAGATTCACAATACTCTTTGTTCCAAATATCACCTGATTTCCAGCAAGAGTTGTCACATATTAATGGGCCTTACAAGTCCATTAACCACCCCAACCATGATACTGTGCTCATATCTATATTAGTTAAATATAACCCGTCTGAGTAATCATCACTGGGGGTTATAGTAATAATGCATCTATCTGTGATGATACTCCTGTATACATACATATAGATACAAACAACTACCTTTGCTTCAAAAGCACATACCTTTTCGCAAAAAGAAAACCTTAATATTTTGAAAGTAGGCATTCAATATGTCGTGTTCTTTTTAAGATCTTTATCTTTACCTGATAAGCTTTAATTGCTTCCAAAGCTGTGCTCATATTTGATTGTTCAGGGCCAGGGATTTAGCTCAGTGGTTCTGTCGCCTGCCTTGAAAGCGCAAGGACCCGAGTTCAATCCCCGGTACCAAAAAAAAAAAAAGATATTCGATTGTTCAGTTTTACCAAGCAAAGTAGTCCTGATAAATATAGCTGAAAGCCACAAGCAGAGTAATGAGCATGGGAATGCCTCTTCCTTATAACTAACTTCCATCCTTTCCTTGGGGCTTGAGATGACAGACTAGGCCCCCAAAACTACAGAGAATGAATCACTATGAATCAACATATTATTTGTGTTGGTACTTGCAGTGCTGTGATCCACCAGCTATCCACAGTGGGATTTTTTTAAAGGTTTTTTCCAACCATTTCATTCTCCTTTGTCTCTAGAATAAATAAAGTGCATCTCAAAATAAGGACAAATGGGATTTTGAAAATTCATCCCCAAATCACCAAGAAGAGGATAGGCCAATCTTTCTTTGGTAAGAAAAAGCCTTTCACTCTGGAGCAACATAAGGGGAGTGTTTAATGTGATTTTTTTTCCTTCATTTGAAATATCATTTTAACCTGATCTCATCTGATATGATGAAGAAGGAATAGTAATTCATGGTGTGTTAGTGTGAACGTTGTATCACAGTAAGGGTCTCTCTAACTGTAGTTACACCTGCCAAGGGACACAAGAGTTTCCAATTTAAACATGCATGTAGAGGCAAAACAACTTGCTATTTTTATTAGACTCACCCCTGACACTGTTGCTCCCCTGAAACTTATCATTATTCTCTGGAGAAGGTGACACATTGGCAAATAAACTACATGTAGGAAACAGAGGCTGATTCCTGGGAACCTTGTAGTTTCAGGTTGTGTTGGATTCAGAAGAAAGATGCTGTCTGCAAATAAAAGGAAAAAATAATGAATGCTATCTTTGTTTTGTGCTGTTGTAGCAGAATATCACATAACTCATAATTTGTAATGAGCAGATTATTTGGCTCACAATTCTGGGGGCTAGGAAGTCCAAGCATGTTACCAGTATCTGGTAAGGGCCTTCATGCTGCACCATAACACAGCAGACAGGAACGCAAGAATAAGAGATAGGGAGAAAAAGGGGCTAAACTCACACCGAAACTGACCCATTCTAGCAATACAGGAATTAATGCATTCATGTAGGCACAGCCCAAGTTACCTAAGCACCTCTTACAGCTCCCAGCCCAACAGCTATTAAACTTCAACACCCGTGCCAACATAAACCTCTCCCAGCACAGAGGAGGAGGCTTCTGGGCCAACGTGCCACCGCTCGAACACAGAGGAGGTGAGCCACTCGGGCATAAGCAGCACCAACATCCCCAACCCCCATCAAAATGAGAAGACAATCAAGCCACAAAACCAGACATCCAGATCACCTACAGCAACCCCAAAGGGAAACAAAATAGAACACTTGATACTCAACCATCTGGACTCCCTGAACTGGCAACAAAAGAGGGTCTGGAAAAAATGAAATCAGAAATAATTTCTCAGATAATAACAGAGATTGTATCCATAGTGCAAGGCATGATTAATAAATCCAGAAAGGACACAGATAAAAAAATAGAGGATCTAAGGAACATGATGAAATCCCAACATAAGAAACAAATGGAATCCAAAAAAAAGATAGGGTTCCAGGAGATTAAAAACTCCACTGAAGGGCCAGGGATTTAGCTCACTGGTTTTGCCGCCTGCTGAGCAAGCACAAGGACCCAAGTTCGATCCCCAGTACCAAAAAAAAAAAAAACTCCACTGAAAGTCTACACAATGGAATGAGCCAATGTGAGGACAAAATTTCAGATATAGAACATAAGATTGCAATTACTGAACAGGAAAAGAAAAATTGCTCCAAAATTGTACAGGACCATGAGAAATCAATCCAGCAACTGCTAGATGATGCAAAGAAGAATAACATAAGACTGATTGGAGTCAGTGAAGAAACAGGAGAGAGTGCAGAAACATAAAAAAACTGTTCACAGAAGTAATGGCAGAAAACTTCCCAAGGAGGAGAAAAGAACTTGACATACAGATAAGTGAAGCACATAGGACTCAACTAGTCTTGATCAAAAAAAAATCTATAGGCATATAATTGTTAAGATTCCAGAAACACAACAGAAGAACAAAGTTCTACAAGCAGTTAGAGGAAATAAACAAATCACATACAAAGGAAAGCCCATCAGAATCACAGCAGACTTCTCAACGGAAACCCTCAAGGCAAGAAGAGCTTGTAGTGATGTATTTCAAGCCCTAAAGGATAAGATTCTCCAACCCAGACTGATGTACCCTGCAAAACTATCTTTCAAGATTGATGGAGAAATAAGATACTTTCATGACAAAGAGCACCTTAGGAACTTCATGAATACCAAAGCAGGACTCCAAAAAATTTTATCCTAGGAACAGACATTGAGGATCACAACCCCAGGAACCCAAACAAAATGAATCCATCAGGCGCAACAAGAAATTAAACACAAAGGGGAACAATCCAACAAAAACAAAAAGTCATGAAAGGGATAAGTCAATACATATCAGTTATAACCATCAATGTTAAGTCTCTATTCACCAATCAAAAGACTAGCAGAATGGGTCAAGAAGCAACATCCAACAATATGCTGCATACAAGAAACATAATTCAAAAAGAAACTCATAAAGTAAAAGGGAAAGGGTTGAAAACAATACTATATGTGACAGGAACCAAAAAAAAAAGCAGGAGTAGCTATCCTCTTTGCAGACCAAGTGGATTTCAAACCAACACTGATTAAGAGAGATGAAGAAGGACACTACATCCTTGTAAAGGGAACAATCCAAGAGGAAGAGATGACAATCATATATATATATATATATACATATATATATATATATATATATATATATGTGCACCAAACATTAGTGTGCCCAACTATATAAAACAAATACTAACAGACATGAAAAATCAAATAAGCACTAATACAATAGTAGTGGGGGAACTCAATACCCCACTATCACAAATCGATAGAACAACTAGACAAAAAACAAGCAAGAAAATACTAGAACACAATCAAACTCTTGAACAAATGAACTTAACAGATATTTACAGAGTGTCCCACCCCATAAAATCAGAATATACATTCTTTTCAGCTGCACATGTGTCAGTCTCGAAAATACAACACATACTCACTCATAGAACATATTTAAGTAAGTACAAAGGAGTTGAAGTTATCCCCTGTATATTATCAGACCATAGTGCAAAGAAATTGGAGATCAATAGCAAAAGAAAGCACAAAAATTTCATAAACACATGAAAACTGAACAACACACTTCTGAATAACCAATAGGTCACAGAGGAAATTAAACAAGAAGTCAGACAGTTCCCTCTATTCAATGACAATTATAATAAAACATATCAGAATCTATGGGACACAATGAAAGCAGTCTTACAAGGGAAATTCATAACACTCAATACACATATTAGGAAAAGAGAGCAAGCCCAATTAAACAACCTGATGCTGAGCCTCAAGCTTCCAGGAAAAGAAGAGCAGGACAACCCCAAAGCGCATACAAGGGAGGAAATTATAAAGATCAGAGGAGAAATCAATGCAATGGAACAATACAAAAAAGAGAACAATACAAAAAAACTCAATGAAGTCAAGAGTTGCTTCTTTGAAAGAAACAAAATTGACAAACCCTTAGCCAACCTTGTCAGAAAAAGGAAAGAAAAGGCCCAAATCCATGCAATTAGGAATGAAAAGGGTGAAATTACAACAGACCCAGCAGAAATCCAGAGGATCATCAATACCTACTTCCAGAACCTATACGCCAATAAGATGGACAACACAGAAGAAATGGACAGATTCCTAGATACATATGAATTACCAAAGTTGAACGAAGAAGACAAAAAAATTCTGAACAACCCAATATCAATCAATGAAATTGAAAATGTAATTTAAAACTTATCAACTAAGAAAAGCCCAGGACATGATGGTTTCACTGCTGAATTCTACAAGACATTTAGAGAGGAACTACTGCCACTACTGTTTAAAGTCCTCAATGAAATTGAAAGGGAAGCAATACTCCCAAAGTCATTCCTGGAAGCAAGCATCACCTTGATCCCCAAAGCAGAGAAAGACCCAACCAAAAAGGAGAACTATAGGCCAATCTCACTAATGAACATAGATGCAAAATAAGATAATACTTTCATGACATAATCCTTAATAAGATAATGGCAAACAGAATGCAGAAGATCATCAAGAAGATCATACACCCTGATCAAGTGGGAATCATCCCAGGGATGCAGGGATGGTTCAATATGTGCAAATCAATCAATGTAATACACTATATCAATAGAGCCAAGGACAAAAACCATATGATTATCTCCATAGATGCAGAAAAAGCATTTGACAAAATCCAACATGCATTTATGATAAAAACCCTACAAAAAATTGGAATAGATGGTCTCTGCCTCAAACTGATAGAAGCCATCTATGAAAAACCAACAGCCAATATCATACTAAATGGTCAAAATCTGAAATCCTTCACACTAAAATCAGGAACAAGACAAGGATGTCCACTATCACCACTCTTGTTCAATATAGTTCTGGAAACATTAGCCATGGCAATTAGACAAGAGAAAGAAATAAAAGGAATAAAGATAGGAAATGAAGAAGTCAAATTGTCATTATTTGCAGATGACATGATACTCTACATAGAAGACCCCAAGAACTCCACCAAAAGTCTTCTAGACTTAATAACCAAATTCAGTCAAGTAGCTGGTAACAAGGTCAACACACAAAACTCAATAGCTTTCCTCTACACCAATGACAGACTCACTGAGAGAGAAATAGGGCAAATAATTCCTTTCACAATAGCATCCAAAAAACTGAAATACCTAGGAATCATCCTAACAAAAGAAATCAAAGACCTCTTCTCTGAAAACTATAGCACTCTGAAAAGAGAGATTGAAGATGATATCAGAAAATGGAAAGACATCCCCTGCCCCTGGGTAGGAAAGATCAACATAGTGAAAATGACCATACTTCCAAAACTGCGATATAGGTTCAATGCAATCCCAATTGAAATCCCAGCAGCATACTTCATGGACCTTGAGAAAACAATCCAAAAATTCATTTGGAACAAGAAGAGACCCAGAATAGCAAAAGCAATTCTAGGTAAAGGAGACATGACAGGGGGTATTACAATCCCCAACTCGAAACTATGTTACAAAGCTACTATGATAAAAACAGCATGATACTAGCAAAGAAACAGGCCTGAAGACCACTGGAACAGATTAGAAGATGCAGACACATGCAGCCACCTCATCTTGGACAAAGGAGCCAAACACCCTCACTGGAGGAAAGATAGCCTCTTTAATAAAGAGAGTTGGAAAAATTCATTTTCAACTTGTCAAAGATTAAACCTAGACCTGTATCTCTCACCATGCACTAAACTAAAATCAAAATGGATTAAAGATCTAAATATTAAAACATCTGCTGCCTGCCTCACAAGTGCAAGGACCTGAGTTCGATCCCTGGTACCAAAATAAATATTAAAACAGAAATGTTAAACTGGCTGGAACAGAGGTTAGGTAGAACTCTTAAAGACATTGGTATAAGAAAAGATTTTATGAACAAAGCCTCAGTTGCCTGTGAACTCACACAATCAACAAGTGGGATCTCTTCATATTAAAAAGCTTCTGCACAGCAAGAGAAACCACCAACAGAGTGAAGAGACAACCCACAATGTGGGAAAAAATTTTCACCTGCTGTTCCTCAGACAAAGGTCTACTATCTTGAATCTATAAAGAACTTTAAAAAATCAGACCTCCCAAATTTAAAGACAAATCCAAAAACGGGCTTCTGAAATGAACAGACATTTCTCACACAAAGAAGTAGAAATAGCAAATAAATACATGAAAAAATGCTCAACATCACTGGTCATTCGAGAGATGCAAATGAAAACAACACTGAGATTTCACCTCACTCCCGAAAGAATGGCAGCTATCATGAAATCAACCAATAACGAATGCTGGCGGGGCTGTGGGGAAGGAGGAACCATGCTCCACTGCTGGTGGGAGTGTAGACTGGTGCAACCACTGTGGATGTCAGTATGGAGATACCTCAAAGAACTAGGACTGGAAGTCCCATTTGACCCAGCTATTCCCCTGCTGGGTATCTTCCCCAAAGAATTGAAAAATCATACCACAGTGATATATGTGCACCCATGTTCATAGCAGCACAGTTTGTAATAGCTAAAACTTGGAAGCAGCCCAATTGCCCATCAACTGGAGACTGGATAAAGAAAATGTGGTTTTTTAATAAAATGGAGTACTACTCAGCCATAAAAAATGAGAAATTAGAGGCATTTATAGCTAAATGGATGCACATTGAGGTGATACTCTTAAGTGAAATAAATAGGATACACATGTGTAAATACTGAATAGTTTCTCTAGTGTGAGAAAGTGAAAATGTAAATAAGGACTAAAAGGTATAATAGATAATGTGAAATAGGAAGAAAAGGGGCAAAGGGGAAGGGGAAGTAGGAGGGGTAGGGGAAAGGAAAGAAGGGAATGGAATTAATATGAGGAAATGAAAAATGGAAACAAAGTCTTTGTAAATAGGGAGAGATGGAGGGGTTGAAGGGAGGGCAGGGGAAGGGGGAAAAAATAAGAACCAAGAGAGATTATGTAAAGGTGCAAATTTCCAACAATGAATGTCATTATATTGTATACCGAAAATGTACCAATAAAATAAAATTTTTTTAAAAACTACAACAGGAAGTTTGGAGGGAGAATTCAGAACAAATGTATATATGAGCTTTCAGTGTATATTATACACATATATACAAAAGTAATTTTATTTCCACCCTTATTCCCAATGCAGGGAAGAAAACTTTCTTCAGAACTTTGAAACCTCTATTCTTTAGAGTTGTTACCAACTTCTCTCCTTTCCCCACCAAGAGGCCAAACTCCTCAGCCTACCCATAGGGCTTTTCTTGCTCTGTGCCTAAATTCCATGTTCCTAAATTCAAATCCAACTTCGTTCAGCTTTTCCTGTTTGTATGTCATAATTCTAATCAGGTGGAATATCAGTCCTCCCAAGGAAAGCAAGATGCCTCCAAGTCTTTACAAGCGAGCCATGTGTACCACCTGTAACATCCATTCTCCCCACTCTTCTGTGAAAATCTATACAAACTTTAAGGCACCATTCAAAGGCACCTATTTGTTGGAGCATTTCCTGAATCCCTGACCAGGAATTTTCATTCTGAACTCCATAGTAAGGGAAACAGCATCTTTCAAAAATACATTTCCTCCTCTTTGAGGAAGATTAGAGAATAAACCTGGACTTACAGATGAAATAAGGCAACAAACCATAGCCCTATTAGCTGCTTCCCAACTGTCTAATTTATTCCTCGCACAATCCTGTGACGCAAGTAATATTAGCCTCATGTAACAAATAATGAACTGAGGTTCAGAGAACTCTGAATTAAATCTTTTGTACACACTTTCCACCACAGTACCCTATATATCATTACTCGTAATTAATACCTTTTAGAATACTAACTCTTTATAAACATTTCTTTTCTTCTTTAAATGGATCTGAAGTTTAGGCAGTAGCGGTTGTTGTTGTTGATGATGATGTTGTTCTTATTTTGAAAGAAGAAAAGAGGCCATCTTGATTTTATTTGTGCTGTCCCTTTGCACAGTGAATTTCTTACTCATATTGATGTTAAACATATACATAATCTTTCAGAGAGAAATAAAATTTTCAAAAGAGAAAAGAAACTTAAATTTATTTTTTCTGATTGCTCATCTTGAGGACATAGAAAAGTAACCAAATATGAGACCTTTTCTAGAAATATGACCATTTCCAATTAGAAAATGAAGACAATTGTTTAGGCAACAGCAGCAGCTTGCATTGTTGGGTGAATGAAATGCCAGACATTGGACAAACATGTCCTCATACTTCCCTGTGAAGAAGAAAGCATGATTCCAATATACAAATGGGGACCCCAGGAGAGAGTGTGGTTAGCAAGGAGAAGAAGCAGGACTTATACCCTGAAGCCTGGGCTCATCAGCACTGGGCTAGCCCACCTTTGCTTCTGCTGGCCTATTTAATCCATACTCCCTCACCGAGGGAGCTCCTATTCCCTGCTTCCCAACCATACAAGACTTCCTTCTCCAATACCATCTTTCTCAAACCTATTTTCATGACTCCTTAAAGAAGTGTACATCTTTACAGCAAAGAAATTCTGAGCATGGATGGAAGAAAGATAGTGCTACCTTCTTCCTGTACCCACCAATGGAATGAAAATAATTCAAAGGCATCCTTTCTGCCTCCGGCCATACTATACCACCACCGTCCTACAATCGGTTCTTCCCTGTGTAGGTAGCATGACCCCTAGTGGACACCAGTGCTAAGTATCTAAGTTTTAGTATGGAGACGAATACAAATGGCTTCTTTTTAACTGGTGGATAGATAAACAGGTCAAGATGTTTCATTACACCTATATTGATAATGGCATATATTTTTGTTGACTGCAAAATACACTTTTTAAACTAAAATATCCAGGAACCAATTCTAAAGTGGATTCTTATGTTCCCTTTTATTTACAATCTTTAGCTTCTATAACTCTTAATTAAACTCTTACAGTCTTCGACATTTCTTCAACCAAGATAACTTGCCAGGGAGTGTTTTCAAGAAAGGATTCAAAATGGTGAAGTTGGGACATTTTCAGTTTGTCTAGATAAAATACTCTCATGAATCCATCATTTTAAAACATCCCAATCCACACTCGATGTTACATGTAATTTCACTGGTGCTTAATTTATTTTACCACATATTATAGTTTAATTAAACACTAGGCAGGAGCTTCACTGGCCCACTGTTTCTACCCAGCAATGTTAGGTAACAGCAAAAGTGGTAGTCATAGGACTAGGGAACCGTGTTCCATTTAGATATCTGGGTCACGTATATTTCCGCTTTATTACAACAGATAGTTTGTATTAGTCCCCCATCTCCCAGCTTCTTAAAAATAGGTAGTAATTCTTATTAACAGCAGCAACACCTGTGCTGGGGTGAACAGATCTGGCCACCAGCAGGTCCCCCCACTGTTTTACTGAACTGGCGACATGCTCTCAGGCCTGGCAGCTGCTCCTATTTTGTTATTTTTCTCCAAGGCAAACAGGAACTTCATGGACATTTAGCATTCTTTTTTTCTGAACCAAAACTTTGCTTTCAGAAAGTAGCAATGAAATTCACAGCAGATGATAAACTTTTTATATGTATTTAATTGCATAAGTAAATGAATACACACCCATAAAAATTTTAAGCAATATAGAAATGTCTAAATGGTGAACACTTTTCTACATCCCATCTCCCCACCCCTAATCCCTCCTTCCCTCCCAAGAATGAAGAGGATGGGAGAGCTCCCTCTACAGAAATAAGTATGAAACTGGGCAACTTTATTAAGAACAATCATTTCAGATCTCTCAAAATGACCACAGGAAGAAAACAGCTTGAGGTATTGTGCTGGTGCCTTCCAATCCTTTGCACATGTACAGATGAATAGTTTGGGTTTGTTTCACTTTACAAAGACAGGATCCTTCTCTCTGGCTGCTCTCCACAAGTGCTTTTCGCTTAACCTGTATTGATAGTATTTCTATAGTGATACCCATAGCCCCCTCTCTCTCTCTATATATATATATCTATCTATCTATCTCTCTCTTTCTGTCTCCCTTTCTCTCTCTCCTATTTATTGCATAGTACTGAATAATACGGTACACTATAATTTATTTGGTCATTTCCTTGATGATTTAAGGTTATTTCTAATATTTTACTATTACAAATATTACTCTAATGAACACCTTGAACTATCTTGGTATATATCCACACCTGATTCTATTGGCTAGATATCCAAAAATGAAACTACTAGCCAAAGAATGTGCTAATATTAAAATTTGAAAAGACAGAGTCAAATCCTGTTCAAAAGGTAAGAATATTTAAGAAGTTCTCAGGCCTTTGGAACTAATCATAAATGTTAGCATTGGAAGGATGGTGAACATTTCCCAGTGAAAATCTTTGTTTCTTAGGACAATACACAGACTAGTCCAGTATTTAGGTGACTGGTTCAGCACTATGCATATAGATCCAATCCAAGTTCTCTGGCTCCCCAGCCCAGTAGTTTCTTCACTACAATATTCCTATGAGGCAAAAATTAGACTTGAATTGTGCAATAACCCTTTACAGTGAAGTAGGGACAAACAATTAGTAGTGTTTTCTTCCCTTGGGGTTTTTAGTTGTATTGAGAACAATTAGGATTTATGGTATGAATCAAACACTCAGGATGAAAATAACTGCAAAACCAGCAAACAGGTTCTGTATCAGGACACAATGTTGTAAGTTGAAACATGGGCATAGAATTCAGTTTCCTTATTAAATGATTTTAGAAAAGGAGCCTGCAGCTCTATCTTTAGGTGCCCAACTCTTTGTAGAAATTATTGCCATCGCCCTGCTTCAGAGCTCCTCAATTTAGCTATTGCTGCAGAGCAAATCACCTTAAACTAAGGGGAATAAAGCAACCAATATTTTATTGTGTCCCTGAAGCTATGGCCCAGGGCTTGGAAAGGCCACAGCAGCGGTGGCTTGTCTGTGCTCCACAAGGCCAGGAGCCTCGGCTGAGAAGACACAAACATGGAGGGAATGCAACAGACGGGGCTGGAGTCAGCTAGAGGCGCAGTTACCTGTGCATCTGCAGGTGGAAGCTGCTGCGATCTGGGTTCTCAGATGGCACTGTTGGCCAGGGCCCCTGCAGATGGTCTCTCCATATGGCCCCTGTGCTTCTTGGTGGCATTATGACTGAGTTACAGGAACAGATGTCTCTAGACTCACCTTCTAGTAAGGCTAGTGAGAGGAAATTGGGAGAGTACCTTCCACAGAAATAAGTATAAAATTAGACAGCCATATTCAAAGCAATCATTTCAGGCAGGGTGTGGTGGAGCACGCCTATAATTCCAGCTATTTGAGAGGCACAGGCAGCAGGATTGAAAGTTGGAAGCCAATTTAACAAGACAGCTGGGTGATTTAACAAGACCCTATCTCAAAATAAAAAATGTTGTAAAAAGCTGAGGAACCAGGGCCTGGTGGTACATGCCTGTAATCTCAGCACTTGGGCAGCTGAGGCAGGAGGATCACAAGTTCTTGGCCAGCCTGGGCTACATAGCAAGTTTCAGGTTAACCTGCAGTGTCTCAACAAACCAAATATGGAAGGAAGGAAGGAAAGGAAGGAAAGGAAGAACAGGAGGGAGGGAGGTAGCTGTGACTGCAGTTCCATGGTAGAGTACTTCTGTGCATGCAGAAGGCCCTAGATTCAATCCTCAGTTCTGAAAAAACAAATTCAATTCACTGGAAAATGATCAAAAGTAGGTTACAACTTGAGAAGTATTTCCTCATGAAAAGTGCCACTGAATCAGGTAAATCAGTGACTCTGTGGCTTTCTTGACTAGGGCCATCCAAGCTCAGATGGAAAACCCCAGCCTTGGGAGAGATGGTAGTCTAGGTCCAGGATGGGTAGCAAACGAGCCAAAACAAAGCAATCTTGCAAGTGAGAGACCCTTAGGAAGGCAACAACTATAAACTCCCCATACACCATGGGCCGACTGCTACTGAGCATGTGCTGGAGGGAAACCTCTGAGAAGCCATGGATGAGGGTGATCATGGGACCTGAGCAGCAACCTCAACATCGTTCACTAAGGGGGCAGATGAATACATTCTGAAAATACTATGTGCATGTGCATGTTCTGGAATATTCCGCAGACAAAAAACGTTATCATCTACATGTTCCCAATACAAAATGGATAATGGCATCGACAAACACAGAGAACTTTCAGGAGCCCGCTTGAGTCATGGACTTGTCTGACATATTTCCCTGTACTCATCATGGCAGGACAAAAGTCCATGCCGGTGTCATTAACAACTAGAACTTCATGAAGGCTCAGTGGGCGGAACTGTAAGGATGACACCCAATGAGTTCCAGCCTTTGTTCAATCCTTGCCCTCCTTCTGAGAAGTCGAGAGGAGCTGGTGGGTATGAGGAGGATCACATCCATGATAATGCTGCCATCTATGGCAATGGAAAGGTTAGCTGGATGTGCCTGGTCTAATTACATGAGACTTTTAAGTGCAAAAAGGTTTTCTACCTGGCAGCAGAAGAGGAAATATGAGGAGATTTGAAGCATAAGCATGACTGTTGCCTTGGAATGTGCAGAGGACCACATGCCAATAGATGTGAGAGTTCTCTTTAGGAGCTGAGACAAGCTTTTGAGCAACATCTAGGAAGAGGCCCTCGGTCCTACAACCACAAAGAGCTTAAGTCAACCAGCCACCTGAATGCACTTGGAAATGGATTCTTCCACAGAGCTCCAAGTTGCTGCACACTCTCAGATTTGCAAGCTGAAAAATTCCAGAGATCTGTCCCACAATAGTGTGAATATGCTTAATATTGTACACTTGAAATGGTTAAGATGATAATTTCATGTGTTGTAACCACAATAAAGCATATTTGTCACAGAAATTTCGTTATTATCTTACAACCTAAGATATTATATATGTTGCTTAGATAAATGTAATGACTAAAAAAGACTCTATCACAATATCATTTATGTAAATTAAAGAATCTCTTCTATACATATAGCACATATTTTGTAGGAATACATGCATATAAGAAAATGGATCAAAGGCATAATAATGGGTGTATACAGTGTATTAGCTATTGTTATTCTCTTATTATTTTGTTATGAAATTGTGTTTTAGTATTTTATGAAATAAAAAAAAAGAATAGGTGCATAAGTGACTGAAAGGAATGGAAGGTTACGTGAGCTGAAGATCAGTAGATAGGTGGAGATGCGAGGGGCTAAGAGAGACGGGTTTAAAAGGAGAGAAAGGCCTCACATACTCACAGAAGAGAATGATTATCAACCTTTTCTGTGCCTGAAGCACTAAGTCAAAACAGCAGGAGTGCTGAGATTCTCCTTCTTTGTAATATGTTATGCATATTTGCAAAGAAAAACATCTGGAAGCATAAATATCAGAATATTAATAGTGGTTTTCCCTGCTGCTGTAGATAGAAATGACTCCTTTGTATATTTCCTCTTTTTCCCTATCTTAAGAGGAAATCATTCAATCTTTCATCATTAAATATGACATCATTTACAGGTTAGGGTTGGTTTGGTTTTGCAATACAGGGTGTTGAGCTCAGCCCAGGGCCTTCTACCACTAAGCTACATCGCCAACTCCTATATTTTTAAACAAAACCTTGCTAAGTTGCCCATTTGAGTCCACTGAAATTTGGAATTCTCCTGCCTCCAGCTCCCAATTACAGGATTGAATCATCAGGCCCAGCCTACTTCTAAGGATTTTTCATGAATATCCTATCAGGTTGTGGAAGTTCCCTTTCATTCCTAGTTTGCTGAGTGTATTTATCATGAAAGTGTGTTAGATTTTGAACTATAATTTTTCTGCATCTAATAAGATGAGCATGTGGGTTTGTTCTTTATATTACTGATACAGTGTATTACATTAATCAATTTTCAGTTGGTAAACTCATTTAAATTAGGTAGAATACTTCCAACTTGGTCACAGTATGTGTGTATACTTTCCATTAGGTAACGAATACTTGAGACAATCAATTTAAAAAGAAAGAAAGTTTAGGTACCACCGCTCCCAGCTGAGAAGAAGAGGCTTCCAGGTTGCAGTTCCACCAATCAAAATACAGAGGAAGGGACTTCAAGGCCACCGTTCCACCACTCCCAGCACAGACAAGGTGAGCCACGCGAGCACCAACAGCACCACCACCACCACCACAACCTCCCTCTGTCTAAATGAGAAGACACGTAAACAAGTCTCAAAACCAGACTTCCAGATCATCCACAGCAACCCCAAAGGGAAATGAGATGGAACATTCTGATACTCAACAACCTGGGAGTCGCGCGGAACACATGCCAAATCAGCCCGCTGCAGATAGGCAGGTCTGTGCATGCCCTACCGAGGTCCTGAGTCACGCGGAAGATGCTTAATCACCCCACTGCAGACAGGCAGGTCTGCCCACACCTCACCAAGGTGCCCAGTAGCACGGAACACACGCTGAATCAGCCCACTGCAGACATGCAGGTCTGTGCACGGCAATGATAAGTCATGGCAATGATAAGTCAATACGTTTCAGTTATAACCATCAATGTTAATGGTCTCAATTCACCACTCAAAAGAAAGAGACTGGCAGAATGGGTCAAGAAGCAAAATCCAACAATATGCTGCATACAAGAAACACCATTACTTCAAAAGGAAACTCATAGACTGAAAGTTAAAGGATGGAAAACAATACTCCATGAGACAGGAACCCAAAAAAAAGCAGGAGTAGCTATCCTCTTTGCAGATCAAGTAGATTTCAAACCAACACTGATTAAGAGAGATGAAGAAGGACACTATATCCTTGTAAAGGGAAGAATCCAAGAGGAAGAGATGACAATCATAAATATTTATGCACCAAACACTAGTGCACCCAACTATATAAAACAAATACTGATGGACATGAAAAGTCACATATGCACTAATACAATTGTAGTGGGGGACCTCAACACCCCACTGTCACAAATAGATAGATCAAGTAGACAAAAAATAAGTAATGAAATACTAGAACTCAATCGAACTCTTGAAGAAATGAACTTAACAGATGTTTAAAGAGTCTTCCACCCCACAAAATCAGAATACACATTCTTCTCAGCTGCACATGGGTCATTCTCCAAAATAGACCACATACTCTCACATAGAACATGTTTAAGTAAGTGCAAAGGAACTGAAGTTATCCCTGGTATATTATCAGACCATAGTGTGATGAAATTGGAGATCCAAAGCAAAAGAAATCACAAAAATTTCATGAACACTTGGAAACTGAACAACACACTTCTGAATAACCGATAGGTCACAGAGGAAATTAAAGAAGAAATCAGACAGTTCCTTCAATTAAATGACAATGACAATACAACATATCAGAATCTATGGGACACAATGAAAGCAGTCTTATGAGGGAAATTCATAGCAGTGAATACACATATTAGGAAAACAGAACGAGCCCAATTAAACAACCTGATGCTCAACCTCAAGCTTCTAGAAAAAGAAGAGCAGGACAACCCCAAAGCTCATACAAGGGAGGAAATTATAAAGAACAGAGGAGAAATCAATGCAATGGAGACTAAGAGAACAATACAAAAAATCAATGAAGCCAAGAGTTGCTTCTTCGAAAGAATCAACAAAATTGACAAACCCTTAGCCAACCTTGTCAGAAAAAGGAAAGAAAAGGCCCAAATCCATGCAATTAGGAATGAAAAGGGTGAAATTACAACAGACTCAGCAGAAATCCAGAGGATCATCAATACCTACTTCCAGAACCTATATGCCAATAAGATGGAAAACATCGAAGAAATGGACAGATTCCTAGATACATATGAATTACCAAAGTTGAACGAAGAAGACAAAAAAATTCTGAACAACCCAGTATCAATCAATGAAATTGAAAATGTAATTTAAAACTTATCAACTAAGAAAAGCCCAGGACATGATGGTTTCACTGCTGAATTCTACAAGACATTTAGAGAGGAACTACTGCCACTACTGTTTAAAGTCCTCAATGAAATTGAAAGGGAAGCAATACTCCCAAAGTCATTCCTGGAAGCAAGCATCACCTTGATCCCCAAAGCAGAGAAAGATCCAACCGAAAAACAGAACTATAGGCCAATCTCACTAATGAACATAGATGCAAAAATCCTTAATAAGATAATAGCAAACAGAGTGCAGAGATCATCAAGAAGATCATACACCCTGATCAAGTGGGAATCATCCCAGGGATGCAGGGATGGTTCAATATGTGCAAATCAATCAATGTAATACACTATATCAATAGAGCCAAGGACAAATCCATATGATTATCTCCATAGATGCAGAAAAAGCATTTGACAAAATCCAACATGCATTTATGATAAAAACCCTACAAAAAATTGGAATAGATGGTCTCTGCCTCAAACTGATAGAAGCCATCTTGGAAAAACCAACAGCCAATATCATACTAAATGGTCAAAACCTGAAATCCTTCACACTAAAATCAGGAACAAGACAAGGATGTCCACTATCACCACTCTTGTTCAATATAGTGCTGGAAACATTAGCCATGGCAATTAGGCAAGAGAAAGAAATAAAAGGAATAAAGATAGGAAATGAAGAAGTCAAATTGTCATTATTTGCAGATGACATGATACTCTACATAGAAGACCCCAAGAACTCCACCAAAAGTCTTCTAGACTTAATAACCAAATTCAGTCAAGTAGCTGGTTACAAGGTTAACACACAAAACTCAATAGCTTTCCTCTACACGAATGACAGACTCACTGAGAGAGAAATAGGGCAAATAATTCCTTTCACAATAGCATCCAAAAAACTGAAATACCTCGGAAACAACCTAATGAAAGAAATCAAAGACCTCTTCTCTGAAAACTATGGCATTCTGAAAAGAGAGATTGAAGATGATATCTGAAAATGGACAGACATCTCCTGCTCCTGGGTAGGAAGGATTAATATAGTGAAAATGGCCATACTTCCAAAACTGCTATATAGATTTAATGCAATTCCAATTGATATCCCAGCAGCATACTTTATAGACCTTGAGAAAACAATCCAAAAATTCATTTGGAACAAGAAGAGACCCAGAATAGCAAAAGCAATTCTAGGAAACAGAGACATGGCAGGGGGTATCACAATCCCCAACCTGCAACTCTACTGCAAAGCTACTGTGATAAAAACAGCATGGTACTGGCAAAGAAACAGACTTGAGGACTTGTGGAACAGATTAGAAGATGCAGAAACAATGCCAGACACACTCAGTCATCTTATCTTCGATAAAGGAGCCAAACACCCTCACGGGAAGAAAGATAGCCTCTTTAATAAATGGTGCTCGAAAAATTGGGCTTCAACTTGCCAAAGATTAAAACTAGACCATATCTCTCAACATGCACTAAACTAAAATCAAAATGGATTAAAGATCTAAATATTAAAATAGAAACTCTGAACCAGTTGGAACAGAGGTTAGGTAGAACCCTTGAAGACATTGGTGTAGGAAAAGATTTTATGAACAAAACCTCAATTGTGCATGAACTAGCACAAACAATCAACAAATGGAATCTCTTCTTATTAAAAAGCTTCTGCACAGCAAGGGAAACCACCAGCAATGTGAAGAGACAACCCACAATGTGGGAAAAAATCTTCACCTGCTCTTCCTCAGACAAAGGTCTACTATCTCGAATCTATAAAGAACTTAAAAAGATTGGACCTCCCAAATTTAAAGACCCAATCCAAAAATGGGCATCTGAAATCAACAGACATTTCTCACACAAAGAAGTAGAAATAGCAAATAAATACATGAAAAAATGTTCAACATCACTGGTCATTCAAGAGATGTAAATGAAAACAATGCTGAGATTCCACTTCACTCCAGAAAGAATGGCTGCTATCATGAAATCAACCAATAACAAATGCTGGTGGGGCGGTGGCGAAAGAGGAACCCTGCTCCACTGCTGGTGGGAGTGTAGACTGATGCAACCACTGTGGAAATCAGTATGGAGATACCTCAAAGAACTAGGACTGGAAGTCCCATTTGACCCCACTATTCCACTGCTGGGGATCTTCCCCAAAGAATTAAAAGAATCATACCACAGTGATATATGTGCACCCAGGTTCATAGCAGCACAGTTTGTAATAGCTAAAACTTGGAAACAGCCCAAATGCCAATCAACTGGGGACTGGATAAAGAAAATGTGGGTTTTTTATAAAATGGAGTACTACTCAGCCATAAAAAATGAGAAATTAGAGACATTTATACCTAAGTGGATGCATATTGAGGCCATACTCTTAAGTGAAATAAATAGGACACACATGTGTAAATACCGAATAGTTTCTCTGGTGTGAGAAACTGAAAGTGTAAATAAGGACTGAATGTATAATAGGTAATGTGAAATAGGAAGAAAAGGGGCAAAGGGGAAGGAAGTGGGAGGGCTGGGGAAAGGATAGAAGGGAATGGGATTAATATGAGAAAATGGAAAAATAAGAACAAAATCTTTGTAAATAAGGAGGAATGGAGGGGTTGAAGGGAGGGCTGGGCAAGGGGGAAAAATAAGAACCAAGAGAGAGTATGTAAATGTGCAAATTTCCAATGATGAATGTCACTATATTGTATACCTAAAATGTACCAATGATTAGAACGAATAATCGAAAATGTAAAATAGGAAGAAAAGGTCCAAAGGGGTAGGGGTAGTGGGAGGGGCAGGGGAAAGGAAAGAAGGGAAAGGAGAAATGATGAAAAATGGAAAAAATGGAAATAAAGTCTTTGTAAATAGGGTAAGGTGGAGGGCATGAAGGGAGGGCTAGGAATGGGGAAAAAATAAGAACCAAGATGCATTATGTAAAGGTACAATTCCCAATGAGAAATGTAATTGTGTTGTATACCTACAATGTACCAATAAAAGAATTTAATACCAAAAAAAAAAAAAAACAAAAAAAACTGTAGACTCCCTGAACTGGCAACAAAAGAGGATCTGGGAAAAATGAAATCAGAAACAATTTCTCAGATAACAGGAGAAATTGTGTCCCTAGTGCAAGACATGATTAATAAATCTAGAGAGGAGCTCAGGAACATGATGGAATCCCAACATAAGAAGCAAATGGAATCCATAAACCAGATCCAAATAGATTTCCAGGACATGAAAAACTCCACTGAAAGTCTACACAGCAGAATGAGCCAATGTGAGGACAGAATTTCAGACATAGAAGATAAGATTGCAATTAATGACCAGGAAAACAAAAATTGCTTCAAAATTATAAGGGAACATGAGAAATCAATCCAGCAGCTGCTAGACGATGCAAAGAAGAATAATATAAGACTGATTGGGCTCAATGAAGAAACAGGAGAGTGTGGAGATGACATAAAAAATCTCTTCACAGAAATAATGGCAGAAAACTTCCCAAGCAAGGGAAAAGAGCTTGACATACAGATAAGTGAGGCATATAGGACTCCAAATAGCCTTGATCAAAAAAAAATCTACACATAGGCATATAATTGTTAAGATTCCAGAAACTCAACAGAAGAACAAAGTTCTACAAGCAGTTAGAGAAAAGAAACAAATCACATACAAAGGAAAGCCCTTCTCAACACAAACCATCAAGGCAAGAAGATTTTGGAGTGACGTTTTACAAGCCCTAAATAAAAACAGCCTCCAACCCAGACTGACTTACCCTGCAAAACTATCTTTCAAACTTGAGGGAGAAATAAGATACTTTCATGACAAAGAGCACCTTAGGAACTTCATGAATACCAAACCAGCACTCCAAAGAATTTTACACAATATCCTAGGAAAAGACAATGAGGATCACAACCCCAGGAAGCACAGTAGAATGAACCCATCAGGCATGACAAGAAATTAAATGTAAAGGGGGAGAATCCAACAAAAAGAAAAAGTTATGACAGTGATAAGTCAATATGTATCAGTTTTAACCATCAAGGTTAATGGTCCCAACTCAACAATCAAAAGAAATAGGCAGAATGGGTCAATAAGCAAGTTCCAACAGTATGCTGCATACAAGAAACACACTTAATTCAAAAAGAAACTCATAGACTGAAAGTGAAAGGGTGGAAATCAATACTCCATGTGACAAAAACCCAAAAAAAAGCAGTAGTAGCTATCCTCTTTGCACATTAAGTGAATTTCAAACCAACATTAATTAAGAGAGACAAAGAAGGACACTACATCCTTATAAAAGGAACAATCCAACAGAAAGAGATGACAATCATAAATTTATATGCACCAAACACTAGTGCACCCAACTATATAAAACAAATACTGATGGACATGAAAAATCATATATGCACTAATACAATAGTAGTGGTGGACCACACTGTCACAAATAGATAGATCAATTAGACAAAAAATAAATAATGAAATACTAGAACTCAATTGAACTCTTGAACAAATGCACTTAACATGCTTAAAGAGTGTAATACCCCACAAAATCAGAATACACATTCTCTTCAGCTGCACATGGGTCGTTCTCCAAAATAGACCACATACTCACTCATAGAATATGTTTAAGTAACTGCAAAGGAACTGAAGTTATCCCCTGTGCATTATCAGACCATAGTGTGATGAAAGTGGAGATCCATAGCAAAAGAAATCACAAAGCTTTCATGAACACTTGGAAACTGAACAACACACTTCTGAATAACCAATAGGTCACAGAGGAAATTAAAGAAGAAATCAGACAGTTCCTTCAATTAAATGACAATGACATTACAACATATCAGAATCTATGGGACAAAATGAAAGCAGTCTTACGAGGGAAATTCATAACAGTCAACACTCATATTAGGAAAACAGACCGAGCCCAATTAAACAACCTGATGCTGAACCTCAAGCTTCCAGAAAAAGAAGAGCAGGACAACCCCAAAACTCATACAAGGGAGGAAATCATACAGATCAGAGGAGAAATCAATGCAATGGAGACTAAGAGAATGATACAGAAAATCAGTGAAGCCAAGAGTTGGTTCTTTGAAGCAATAAAGAAAATTGACAAACCCTTAACAATCTTATCAGAAAAAGGAAAGAAATGGCCCAAATCTGTGCAATTAGGAATGAAAAGGGTGAAATTACAATGGACTCAGCAGAAATCCAGAGGATCACCAATACCTACTTCCAGAACCTATATGCCAATGAGATGAAAAACTCAGAAGAAATGGACAGATTCCTAGATATGTGTGAATTACCGAAGTTGAACAAAGAAGACCTAAAAATTCTAAACAACCCAATATCAATCAATGAAATTGAAAATGTAATTTAAAACTTATCAACTAAGAAAAGCCCAGGTCCTGGTGGCTTCACAAGACATTTAGAGAGGAACTACTGCCACTACTGTTTAAACTCTTCAATGAAATTGAAAGGAAAGCAATACTCCCAAATTCATTCCTGGAAGCAAGCATCACCTTGATCCCCAAAGCAGAGAAACACCCATCCAAAAAAGAGAACTATAGGCCAATCTCACTAATGAACATAGATGCAAAAATCCTTAATAAGATACTGGCAAATAGAATCCAGAAGATCAGCAAGAAGATCATACACTCTGATCAAGTGGGATTCATCCCAGGGATGAGGGGTGGTTCAACATACACAAATCAAACAATGTAATACACTATATCAATAGAGTCAAGGACAAAAACTGTATGATCATCTCAATGGATGCAGTAAAAGCATTTGACAAAATCCAACATGCATTTATGATAAAAACCCTACAGAAAATTGAAATAGATGGTCTCTATCTCAATCTGATAAAAGCCATCTATGAAAAACCAACAGCCAATATCATACTAAATGGTCAAAATCTGAAATCCTTCACACTAAAATCAGGAACAAGACAAGGATGTCCACTATCACCACTCCTGTTCAGTATGGTCTTGGAAACATTAGCCACAGCAATTAGACAGAGAAAGAAATAAAAGCAATAAAGACAGGAAATGAAGAAAAATTGTCATTATTTGCAGATGACATGATACTCTATATAGAAGACCTCAAGAACTCCACCAAAAGTCTTCTAGACTTAATAACCAAATTCAGTAGAGTAGCTGGATAAAAAGTCAACACACAAAAATCAATAGCTTTCCTCTACACGAATGACAGACTCACTGAGAGAGAAATAGGGCAAATAATTCCTTTCACAATAGCATCCAAAAAACTGAAATACCTAGGAATCAACCTAATGAAAGAAATCAAAGATCTCTTCTCTGAAAACTGTAGCACTCTGAAAAGAGAGATTGAAGATGACATCAGAAAATGGACAGACATCCCCTGTTCCTGGGTAGGAAGGATCAACATAGTGAAAATGGCTGTACTTCCAAAACTGCTATATAGATTTAATGCAATTCCAATTGAGATCCCAGTAGCATACTTCATGGACCTTGAGAAAACAATCCAAAAATTCATTTAGAACAGGAAGAGACCCAGAATAGCAAAAGCAATTCTAGGTAACAGAGACATGGCAGGGGGTATCACAATCCCCAACCTCAACTATACTACAAAGCTACTGTGATAAAAACAGCATGGTACTGGCAAAGAAACAGACTTGAGGACCCGTGGAACAGATTAGAAGATGCAGAAACAATGCCAGACACACTCAGTCATCTCATCTTTGATAAAGGAGCCAAACACCCTCACTGGAGGAAAGATAGCCTCTTTAATAAATGGTGCTGGAAAAATTGGGTTTCAACTTGTCAAAGATTAAAACTAGACCTATATCTCTCACCATGCACTAAACTAAAATCTAAATGGATTAAAGATCCAAATATTAAAATAAAAATGCTGAATCAGCTGGGACAGAGGTTAGGTAGAACTCTTTAAGACATTGGTGTAGGAAAAGATTTTATGAACAAAACTTCAGTTGCCCATGAACTAGCACAAACAATCAACAAGTGGGATCTCTTCTTATTAAAAGGCTTCTGCACAGCAAGAGAAACCACCAGCAGTGTGAGGAGACAACCCACAAAAAATCTTCACCTGCTGTTCCTCAGACAAAGGTCTACAATCTCGAATCTATAAAGAACTTTAAAAACTCAAACCTCCCCAATTGAAAGACCCAATCCAAAAATGGGCATCTCAAATGAACAGACATTTCTCACACAAAGAAGTAGAAATTGCAAATAAACATATGAAAAAATGTTCAACACCATTGGTCATTCGAGAGATGCAGATGAAAACAACATGGAGATTCCACCTCACCCCAGAAAGAATGGCAGCTATCATGAAATCAACCAATAACAAATGCTGGCGGGGCTGTGGGGAAAGAGGGACCATGCTCCACTGCTGGTGGGAGTGTAGCCTGGTGCAACCACTGTGGAAATCAGTATGGAGAGACCTCAACGAACTAGGATGGGAAGTCCCATTTGACCCAGCTATTCCCCTGCTGGGGATCTTCCCCAAAGAATTAAAAGAATCATACCACAGTGATATATGTGCACCCATGTTCATAGCAGCACAGTTTGTAATAGCTAAAACTTAGAAGCAGCCCAATTTCCCATCAACTGAAGACTGGATAAACAAAATGTGGGGTTTTTTTAATGGAGTACTACTCAGCCATAGAAAATGAGAAATTAGAGACATTTATAGTTAAATGGATGCACATTAAGGTGATACTCTTTAGTTAAATAAATAGGATACACGTGTAAATACCGAATAGTTTCTGTAGTGTGAGAAACTAAAAGTGTAAATAAGGCCTAAAAGGTATAATAGATAATGTGAAATAGGAAGAAAAGGGGCAAAGGGTAAGGTGAAGTGGGAGGGGTAGGAGAAAGGAAAGAAGGGAATGGAATTAATATGAGAAAATGAAAAAATGGAAACAAAGTCTTTGTAAATAAGGAGGGATGGAGAGGTTGAAGGGAAGGCAGGGGAAGGGGGAAAAATATGAACCGAGAGAGATTATGTAAAGGTGCAAATTTCCAATGATGAATGTCATTATATTGTATACCTAAAATGTACCAATAAAATAAATTTTTTAAAAAAGAAAATTCATTCTGGCTCACAGTTTTGGCCCTTTCTGTGCATGATCAGTTAGCCTTGTGGGTTTTGGGCCAGTGCCCAAGTAGCACATCATAGCAGGGAGTATGTGTGGGGCAAAGCCTTTAGCCTCATGGCCAGGACTCAAAAGAGAGAGAGAGAAAGAAGACTGGATCCTACCATTGAGGATAAACCGCAATGGTAAGAAGACCCCCCACTAGGCCCCAACAGTGCCAGGCTCGGGAGTAAGACAAACTCACAGGCCTCTGAAAAGCATTGAGATCCAATGATGGCAGTATGTAGTTCCTTTTATATGGTGCCAGGTTTGATTTGCTAAGGTTTTGTTAAGGGATTTTTTCCCCTCTTGCAATGTCTTTGTCTAGTTTTTAATATCAGGGTAATACTGTCCCCATAGAATGAGTTGGAGAGTATTGCTTCTAATTCTGTTTTTGAACACTTTGTGAAGAATTTATATTAATTCTTTATTTCATAGAATTTACCAGTGAAATCATCAGCCTGGATTTGTTTCATGAAAATTTTTAAATTACTAATTTAATCTTATTACCTGTTAGAGTTCTATTCAATTGTTTATTTTCATCCTTGAACAATTTAGTTTGTGTCTTTCTAAGAACATTACATTCCTTCTGATTAATATAACTCATTGACATAGTTACTCATAGAATTCCCTTATAATCCTTTTTATTTCTTTAAGATTGGTTAATACTCCCTCTTTTCGTTCCTGATGTAGTAGTAGTCTCTCTTCATTTCTTGTTCTATCTAGCTAATTTTGTCAATTTTCTTTTCAAAAAAACGTTTTTTGGTTATATTGTTTCTGTCATTGATTTTGCTAGTCTCTAATTCATTTGTCTCTGCCCTAGTCTTTATTTTTCTCTCCTGCTAACTTTGGATTTGGCTTATTATTCTTTTTCAACTTCCTTAATGTATAAAGTTAGGATACTAATTTGAGATCTTTGTTCTTTTGTAATGTAGGCATTTAAAGCTATAAATTTATTTCTATAGTGCTTTAGCTACATCCTATAAGTTTTGGTGTACTGTGTTTTCGTTCTTCTCAAAATATTTTTTCCACTTGCTATTTAGATGTGTGTTGTTTAATTTTCACATATTTTTTAAATTCAAATTTTCTTTGTTATTGATTTTTAACTTCATTCTACTATTTTCAAAAACTATACTCCATGTTATTTCATTGCTTTTAAATTTTTGTAACTGTTTTATGGCTTACCATGTGTTCTATTTTGAACAATATTCCATTTACACTTAAGAAAAATGTGTATTCTGCTATTGTTGGGTAAAACGCTCTATAGATGTCTACTATGTGTAGCTGATATACAATGTTCAAATAATCTATTTCATTATTGATCTTCTTAGTTGTTCTATCTATAATTGAAAATAAGGAATTAGAGTCAGGTGTGATGGCATATACTTGTAATCCTAGTCCCATCTACTCAGAAGACTGAGGCAGAAGGCTGAGGCATGACTCCACATGTTCAAGACCAGCCTGAGCAACATGGTGAGACTTCATGTTTAAAAAGACAAGGACTGGGGAGTTGGCTCAGTGGTTTCGCCGCCTGCGGCGCAAGTGGAAGGATCCGAGTTCGATGTTCAGCACCAAAAAAAAAAAAAAGGACAGAAAATGAGGAACTGAGATCTCCAACTATTATTATTGAATGGATGATTTTTCCCTTCCTGTCAGTTTTTGCTTCCTACATAAAGAATGAATATATATTATGCAAACAGGTACTTAACATTTTGACTATAATATATGTTGTGTAGATCTCTATCCTATTTGGAGTTGAACTCCTTGTATGGGTAAATTGGTCTTTTCATCAAATTTGAATATTTTCATCCATTTATTCAAATATTTCTTCTGCGCCTTTCTCTCTTGTCTCTCCATCAGGTGGCCCCATTCTTCTCTTTCTCTCTGTTTTTCAGACTGTCTATCTTTAAGTCCACTGATTCTTTCTTCTGCCACCTCAAATATACTGTTGAGCTTCTCGGGTGAATTTTTTCATTAGGGTTGCTGCATTTTCATCTCCAATTTTTTCAATTAGTTCTTTTTATGTAATTTTGATTGCTGTTAAAATTTCTTATTGATGAAACCTTGTCATCCAAGCTTGCTTTACTTCTTTAAGCATAATTCCCTGTGGTTCTTTACACATATTGATAATAATTATTCAAAGTCTTTGTCCAATAAGTCTGACACTTAGGTCTCCTCAAGGGCTGTTTTTGCTGTTTTTTCCCTTCACATGATTTACACTTCCCTGTTTCTTCTAAGTCTCATGTTTTTTTTCTGAAAACTAGAAATGTAGATATTGTAGTAGCTCTGGATACTGATTCACTACCACCTCCTCCCTGGGTCTTGTTAATACTGTAGTTTGCTTGTTCCTTTGTAGTGACTTAAACATCTAGTTCTCCTTACTCTGATGTCACTCCTCAGAGGGTGTATTGTGGGGTGCTCCTACCTCATCCTGAGATTACAGTTGTTGCAGCAAGGCTATCTGTCCCCATTCACTCCATGAACTATCTTTTAATTTCCTTATGGGTGTTGCAGTCAGCTCTTGAATGCCACAAATTGACCGTTGATTTCTCTATTGTTCTCAACAATGCTGTGGGCTATAAATTGTGCCTTAGTTAAATGCAATTAAATCTGAACCCTGTGAAAGGACAGTCTTTGAAACCAGAGTAGCACTTCTTAACTGCCGCTTTCCCTAATTCTTTCTATTCTATGGTTCAACTTGTTGCTCTCATGAAGTTACCAGCTTCCTTATAGTTGCTTACTACTCAAATTTCCATTGCTTTTGAAAGAATGTTAGGCTTGAACTTTACCATACTCTGCCCCAAATAAAATCAGTGCCCTTCGAGAGAGCCTACTCCTCCCACTGGACAAAACCTGCCACAGATCTGGAACTGAGAAGAAGGATAAGGACCTGCTTCTCCTAGAGGGATAAATCTGTTTCATGAGTGGGCACTGGGAGGGCCTGGTCTTCTTGGCCTGTTCTTTCTCCTGGCTAAGTTCACTCTATGAATAAGCTGGGATACAAGCAATAAAACTGCAGTATTCTCAGGCCGCCTAGAACAAAGTTTCTACAACATGGATCTGGGAAATGGGGAATGAGAAATTCTAGCAAGTTGTTCCTCTAACTAAAGGAAGAAAATGCAGGCCTAGACAAGAGGTGGAGAAAGAGAATGCCCTGTCTTCTTTCTCATATCACCCTGGAATAGAGTTTCTACTACAACGAACTTAGGGTCAAGGTAGGGGTGGGGTAGGGATTGAGGTTCAAACCTTGGTAGATTTTTCTTAAACAAGTGCTTCTCCATTTGCTGTATTCTTGAGGATGATCTCCAGAAACTTTAAGTGATTGTTTTCACAGTGTTCACCAGTTAGAATTTTTTTCGTTGAGAAGGAGATCAATGGAAATCCTCACACCATCATTCTAGAAATTTCCTTCTGTATTTAATTAAAAAATAAGTTTTGATCAGCCCGCTGCAGACAGACAGGTCTGTGCACGCCCTACCTAGGTCCCGAGTCACATGAAAGATACCGAGGTCCCGAGTCACATGAAAGATGCCGAATCACCCCACTGCAGACAGGCAGCCACCTGGTTCCACACTACAAAGACACAGAGGACACCAGACCACCAGACCAAGGTACTGAGTTCCACTGCTCCCAGGCCAGAAGTAGGGGCTTCTGAGCCACCATCCCACTGCTCCTGGTCGAGGGAAAGGGGATTCCCGGTCACCATCACTCCTGCTGCTCCCAGCCCACAGGAAAGGGCTTTGGGGCCATCATTCCTACCGCTGCTCTGGGCCCCTGTCCCACCTCTCCCAGCTCAGAGGAGGTAATCCATGCAGGCGCTAACAGCCCCCCAACCCCAGTTGAAATGAGAAAATACGTAAATAAGTCTCAAAACCAGACTTCCAGGTCACCTACAACAACGCCAAAGGGAAATGAGATGGAACACTCTGACACTCAACAACCTGGACCCACTGAACTGACAACAAAAGAGGATCTGGAAAATATGAAATCAGAAATAATTTCTCAGATAACAGGAGAAATTGTATCCCTAGTGCAAGACATGATTAATAAATCTAGAGAGGAGCTCAGGAACATGATGGAATCCCAACATAAGAAACAAATGGAATCCATAAAACAGATCCAAATAGATTTCCAGGACATGAAAAACTCCATTGAAAGTCTACACAGCAGAATGAGCCAATGTGAGGACAGAATTTCAGATATAGAAGATAAGATTGCAACTAATGACCAGGAAAACAAAAATTGCTTCAAAATTATAAGGGAACATGAGAAATCAATCCAGCAGCTGCTAGACGATGCAAAGAAGAATAATGTAAGACTGATTGGGCTCAATGAAGAAACAGGAGAGTGTGGAGATGACATAAAAAATCTCTTCACAGAAATAATGGCAGAAAACTTCCCAAGCAAGGGAAAAGAGCTTGACATACAGATAAGTGAGGCATGTAGGACTCCAAATAGCCTTGATCAAAAAAAATCTACACATAGGCATATAATTGTTAAGATTCCAGAAACTCAACAGAAGAACAAAGTTCTACAAGCAGTTAGAGAAAAGAAACAAATCACATACAAAGGAAAGCCCTTCTCAACACAAACCATCAAGGCAAGAAGATTTTGGAGTGACATTTTACAAGCCCTAAATAAAAACAGCCTCCAACCCAGACTGACTTACCCTGCAAAACTATCTTTCAAACTTGAGGGAGAAATAAGATACTTTCATGACAAAGAGCACCTTAGGAACTTCATGAATACCAAACCAGCACTCCAAAGAATTTTACACAATATCCTAGGAAAAGACAATGAGGATCACAACCCCAGGAAGCAAAGCAGAATGAACCCATCTGGCATGACAAGAAATTAAATATACAGGGGGAGAACCCAACAAAAAGAAAAAGTCATGGCAATGACAAGTCAATACGTTTCAGTTATAACCATCAATGTTAATGGTCTCAATTCACCAATCAAAAGAAAGAGACTGGCAGAATGGGTCAAGAAGCAAAATCCAACAATATGCTGCATACAAAAAAACACACTTAATTCAAAAGGAAACTCACAGGCTGAAAGTCAAAGGGTGGAAAACAATACTCCATGAGACAGGAACCCAAAAAAAAGCAGGAATAGCTATCCTCTTTGCAGATCAAGTAGATTTCAAACCAACACTGATTAAGAGAGATGAAGAAGGACACTACATCCTTGTAAAGGGAAGAATCCAAGAGGAAGAGATGACAATCATAAATACCTATGCACCAAACACTACTGTGCCCAACTACATAAAACAAATACTAACGGACATGAAAAGTCATATATGCACTAATACAATTGTAGTGGGGGACCTCAACATCCCACTGTCACAAATAGATAGATCAACTAGACTAAAAATAAGTAATGAAATACTAGAACTCAATCGAACTCTTGAAGAAATGAACTTCACAGATGTTTAAAGAGTCTTCCACCCCACAAAATCAGAATACACATTCTTCTCAGCTGCACATGGGTTGTTCTCCAAAATAGACCACATACTCACACATAGAACATGTTTAAGTAAGTGCAAAGGAACTGAAGTTATCCCCTGTACATTATCAGACCATAGTGTGATGAAATTGGAGGTCAACAGCAAAAGAAACCACAAAAATTTCATGAACACTTGGAAACTGAACAACACACTTCTGAATAACCAATGGGTCATAGAGGAAATTAAAGAAGAAATCAGACAGTTCCTTTAATTAAATGACAATGGCAATACAACATATCAGAATCTATGGGACACAATGAAAGCAGTCTTACGAGGGAAATTCATAGCAGTGAATACACATATTAGGAAAACAGAACGAGCCCAATTAAACAACCTGATGCTCAACCTCAAGCTTCTAGAAAAAAGAAGAGCAGGACAACCCCAAAGCTCATACAAGGGAGGAAATTATAAAGATCAGAGGAGAAATCAATGCAATGGAGACTAAGAGAACAATACAAAACTCAATGAAGCCAAGAGTTGCTTCTTCGAAAGAATCAACAAAATTGACAAACCCTTAGCCAACCTTGTCAGAAAAAGGAAAGAAAAGGCCCAAATCCATGCAATTAGGAATGAAAAGGGTGAAATTACAACAGACTCAGCAGAAATCCAGAGGATCATCAAGACTACTTCCAGAACCTATATGCCAATAAGATGGACAACACAGAAGAAATGGACAGATTCCTAGATACATATGAATTACCAAAGTTGAACGAAGAAGACAAAAAAATTCTAAACAACCCAGTATCAATCAATGAAATTGAAAATGTAATTAAAAACTTATCAACTAAGAAAAGCCCAGGCCCTGATGGTTTCACTGCTGAATTCTACAAGACATTTAGAGAGGAACTACTGCCACTACTGTTTAAAGTCCTCAATGAAATTGAAAGGGAAGCAATACTCCCAAAGTCATTCCTGGAAGCAAGCATCACCTTGATCCCCAAAGCAGAGAAAGATCCAACCGAAAAACAGAACTATAGGCCAATCTCACTAATGAACATAGATGCAAAAATCCTTAATAAGATAATAGCAAACAGAGTGCAGAGATCATCAAGAAGATCATACACCCTGGTCAAGTGGGATTCATCCCAGGGATGTAGGGATGGTTCAATATGCACAAATCAATCAATGTAATACACTATATCAATAGAGCCAAGGACAAATCCATATGATTATCTCCATAGAGGCACAAAAAACATTTGACAAAATCCAACATGCATTTATGATAAAAACCCTACAAAAAATTGGAATAGATGGTCTCTGCCTCAAACTGATAGAAGCCATCTATGAAAAACCAACAGCCAATATCATACTAAATGGTCAAAACCTGAAATTCTTCACACTAAAATCAAGAACAAGACAAGGATGTCCACTATCAGCACTCTTGTTCAATATAGTGCTGGAAACATTAGCCATGGCAATTAGACAAGAGAAGGAAATAAAAGGAATAAAGATAGGAAATGAAGAAGTCAAATTGTCATTATTTGCAGATGACATGATACTCTATATAGAAGGCCCCAAGAACTCCACCAAAAGTCTTCTAGACTTAATAACCAAATTCAGTGAAGTAGCCGGTAACAAGGTCAACACACAAAACTCAATAGCTTTCCTCTACACGAATGACAGACTCACTGAGAGAGAAATAGGGCAAATAATTCCTTTCACAATAGCATCCAAAAAACTGAAATACCTCGGAAACAACCTAATGAAAGAAATCAAAGACCTCTTCTCTGAAAACTATGGCATTCTGAAAAGAGAGATTGAAGATGATATCCGAAAATGGACAGACATCTCCTGCTCCTGGGTAGGAAGGATTAATATAGTGAAAATGGCCATACTTCCAAAACTGCTATATAGATTTAATGCAATTCCAATTGATATCCCAGCAGCATACTTTATAGACCTTGAGAAAACAATCCAAAAATTCATTTGGAACAAGAAGAGACCCAGAATAGCAAAAGCAATTCTAGGAAACAGAGACATGGCAGGGGGTATCACAATCCCCAACCTGCAACTCTACTACAAAGCTACTGTGATAAAAACAGCATGGTACTGGCAAAGAAACAGACTTGAGGACTCGTGGAACAGATTAGAAGATGCAGAAACAATGCCAGACACACTCAGTCATCTTATCTTCGATAAAGGAGCCAAACACCCTCACGGGAGGAAAGATAGCCTCTTTAATAAATGGTGCTGGAAAAATTCGGCTTCAACTTGCCAAAGATTAAAACTAGACCATATCTCTCAACATGCACTAAACTAAAATCAAAATGGATTAAAGATCTAAATATTAAAATAGAAACTCTGAACCAGTTGGAACAGAGGTTAGGTAGAACCCTTGAAGACATTGGTGTAGGAAAAGATTTTATGAACAAAACCTCAATTGTGCATGAACTAGCACAAACAATCAACAAATGGAATCTCTTCTTATTAAAAAGCTTCTGCACAGCAAGGGAAACCACCAGCAATGTGAAGAGACAACCCACAATGTGGGAAAAAATCTTCACCTGCTCTTCCTCAGACAAAGGTCTACTATCTCGAATCTATAAAGAACTTAAAAAGATTGGACCTCCCAAATTTAAAGACCCAATCCAAAAATGGGCATCTGAAATGAACAGACATTTCTCACACAAAGAAGTAGAAATAGCAAATAAATACATGAAAAAATGTTCAACATCACTGGTCATTCAAGAGATGTAAATGAAAACAACGCTGAGATTCCACTTCACTCCAGAAAGAATGGCTGCTATCATGAAATCAACCAATAACAAATGCTGGTGGGGCGGTGGCGAAAGAGGAACCCTGCTCCACTGCTGGTGGGAGTGTAGACTGATGCAACCACTGTGGAAATCAGTATGGAGATACCTCAAAGAACTAGGACTGGAAGTCCCATTTGACCCCGCTATTCCACTGCTGGGGATCTTCCCCAAAGAATTAAAAGAATCATACCACAGTGATATCTGTGCACCCATGTTCATAGCAGCACAGTTTGTAATAGCTAAAACTTGGAAACAGCCCAAATGCCCATCAACTGGAGACTGGATAAAGAAAATGTGGGTTTTTTATAAAATGGAGTACTACTCAGCCATAAAAAATGAGAAATTAGAGACATTTATAGCTAAGTGGATGCACATTGAGGTGATACTCTTAAGTGAAATAAATAGGACACACATGTGTAAATACCGAATAGTTTCTCTGGTGTGAGAAACTGAAAGTGTAAATAAGGACTAAATGTATAATAGGTAATGTGAAATAGGAATAAAAGGGGCAAAGGGGAAGGAAGTGGGAGGGCTGGGGAAAGGATAGAAGGGAATGGGATTAATATGAGAAAATGGAAAAATAAGAACAAAATCTTTGTAAATAAGGAGGAATGGAGGGGTTGAAGGGAGGGCTGGGCAAGGGGGAAAAATAAGAACCAAGAGAGACTATGTAAATGTGCAAATTTCCAATGATGAATGTCACTATATTGTATACCTAAAATGTACCAATGATTAGAACGAATAATCGAAAATGTAAAATAGGAAGAAAAGGTCCAAAGGGGTAGGGGTAGTGGGAGGGGCAGGGGAAAGGAAAGAAGGGAAAGGAGAAATGATGAGAAATGGAAAAAATGGAAATAAAGCCTTTGTAAATAGGGAAGGCTGGGGGGGTGAAGGGAGGGCTAGGAATGGGGAAAAAATAAGAACCAAGATGCATTATGTAAAGGTACAATTCCCAGTGAGAAATGTAATTGTGTTGTATACCTACAGTGTACCAATAAAAGAATTTAATTGAAAAAAAAATGAGCTTTGCTCAAGCCCAGGACCCAGGAGTGATCCTTATAAGGAACTCTGCTAAGCCGGGGGTCTCAAAGAGCAGCCCAGGTTGACACCACTAGGACTGACTTGCAGAGCTGTAAAGACTCTTTGCTCTGCTGCTGAGGCCCAAGCCCATGGAACTGCACCAGTCTAGAAGTTCCACATTTTTCTAACTTGTGCAGGAAGAGAGGCACGTTTTTCTAATTCACACAAAGGCACCATGTATTTACACAGCCCCAGAAGCCATAGAGACTCCAGTTGACAGGTTATGTAGGATGAGTCAACCATCCAGACCAGCAGTTCCCAATTTTGGCTGCTCATTAGGATCACTTAGGGAGCTGTTGAAAAATACCAATGATAGGGTCCCACTTAGACCAATTAAATCAGACTCTCTTGGGATGGGGCCCAGCCATCAGTATTTCTAACAGCCCCTTGGGGGATTCTAATGTACAATCAGGATTGAGAACTACTGATCTAGAGCCTGGAGCCTGGGGAATGGGATTCTTTGTACTCAGACACCTCCAGAGGATGTAAAGTAACGATGGAGTTCCCATGCTGGCAGCTGTAAAATGCTCTGAGTAAATAGCAAGTAAAACTGGCAGAGCAAAGTAAGTCAAATTACAGTAAGTAATTTCTGTCCTGAAAGAAATCACTGAAGTTCTCCCCAAGTAATAAGAAAAACAGACAATGACATTCTAAGCATAGTTGCTACACTCCCCACTGTCAGTACTAACTGACATGGCTCACCCAAGCCTGGCCGATTATGTCCCCTGTGTCACAGTGACTCCTACGCTGGTGGACTCTACCCGTCCCTTTGGCCATACTCAGTTCCATGCTGTTCCCTGGCATGCATGGACTAGAGGATGTCTCAACAGAGGCATTAACTCCCAAATGCCAAAGGATACAGTGCCTTCATCCCAGGGACAGAATAGTATGCTTTAACAAACCAGATCTTACTTAGTTCCCAGAAAGCTCAGCACCCGCCTAAAAGTATTCCATTGCACAACAAGGATCCCACTAAAAATCGGTCAAATGTTAGGAGAACTTCCTGTTACTTGCTCACCTTTCCTTCTCATCTTGATGGGCAGGCTTGTAAAGAGACCTCTTGCTCCACAGATGTTTTATTCCCATCCTTCCTTCTTTCAGAAACCTCCTGATTTGCCCCAAAGAACTACAGCACAATAATGTCTAACGGGCTGGCAGAGACCTGCTAAGCAAGGAACAGTGTGAGCGTGCCTTATGTGACTCGCTCTCTCATTTTTTCCTGTCTAGAAATGCCAGCAATTGACACCTGATGCCTTTTTCTGGGGATTCACCTCCAGACAGCCACTCCAGAGACAAACACGAGAAGAAGCTCTTTTACCACTGCTAAGGTTTGGATTTGCTGTGAGTCCCCCAAACTTTCGTACACTAGAAGCTTAGTCCTCATTGTAGCGATGTTGAATGGTAACAGGACCTTTAAGATGTGGCCCTAGAGGAAAATGAGGTCTCTGGGGCACTGCACTTGGAAAGGATTAATGCGGTTTTCATGGGACTCAAATTAGTCCTCCAAGAGTAGATTTTTATAAAGTGAAGCCACCTTACATGTTCAGCCCCTTCTGACTGCAGTCATTTCCCTCCTTATTTATCCGCTATGTTGTAACACAGCCAAGAATGTCCTTACCAGAGATGGGACAGGTAGGGCCAATGGATCTCGGACTACTAGCCTTCAGAACTGTGAGATAAATGAACCCCTTTTCTTTATAAAATACCCAGCCTCAAGTATCTTGTAGTAGCAACAGGAAATGCACTAAAACAACCACTCTGAATCAAATCAAAGAAAAGTGGTTTTCTTACATTGGGAAAAGTTTGAAAAATCAGATATAGTTTCAGATTCTAGCCTAGCTACTCTAAGCTATTGACTTTAACAAGCTACTCCATCTCTCTGTGTCTTATAAGCTAAATGCGAGAGCAAATGCCTACCTGGATTATTGGATTAAATAATCTCATGCCCTTCCCCACAGTGCATCAGGTACCTACCTGTACTTTTCTTGCTCCTGGAGAGTAAGAAAACAAAATTCTTCCTCTCCCATCCTGGGTCCTGCAGCTGGAGATCTGGAATGAAACAGCCAAAAGACTAACAGAAAAACTGAGTATATGAACATGTACAATGTGAATACAGTAGGAGACACCCTATGATGACTAACTGAAAGGAGTGGTTAGAACTTGGAGCTTGTATAGCATCTTTTATTTTAAAGAGCAATAAATTTGCAAGATGAAGGGAAAGAGCTTTAGGTTTTTGAGGACAGCAAACTGTAAGAAAGTAAATATATGGGGGAAACTAATGGAAGATGAGAATTATTTAGTAAGGTTTGTTGTATAAAGTCCTCTGCACTTTCCCTAGCATTGTCTCCAGTGATGAAGAGTCTACATAGGAAGGGGTCAGAGAGCTTTTTTTGGCATCTGCTGTTCCTCACTTATTTTCAGCTCAAAATGATCTTCAAGACTAAATGGCATATTTTAGGATGGCATATTCTGATTGCCTACACTCTCCACTTGACACACACATGAATGCACTCATGTGTACACACACACACATCTTCAGGAAAGAGGAAAAAGATTGGCGCTCTGAATGATGCAATAACTTGCTGGTTAAAGACATCCTACTCATGACAGATATTAGTTCTCAACAAAAGGGACTCCATTAATAAATAATAACTACTTCAACTCAGGATAAATGGCTTCGAAGTGTTACCTAGGTCAGTCTAATGAAAAAACATATTCTTTCTAAATTCCCATTTAGAGAAGCACTTTAAAGGCCACTGAGTAGGAAGAATCTGGACCTGGCTGGCTTCGCCTGCACAAGACAAAGAAAAGCACTGGATCCCTGGGTCTGCCGGAGGAGCTTTCTGGAAGGAATGTAGCACTATACAAGCGATTAACAAAGACATTTCTCTCGGTGCCACTGGTGAGACCTCCTCTTATCTTTCAGATGCCGGACACATAAGTCAGGGCCCAGGAATCCTAAAGCCATCAAGAGGACTGCACATCTGAGAACACCCTTCCCACCCTCATCCCTTTACCTTACCCTCTGCATTTTCCCATCTCCCCAGACCTCCTGTTTCCTGCATTTTTTAAAACTTCTTTATATTTATTCTAGCAGTAGCCTGGCATGCAATAAAAGAATGAGAGAAATCTCATTAAAATTATATCAAAAGGAAAAAGATGGAGTAGAGCTTGAAATTCCTGCAATCTATACACAATAACCCAATCAAATGGAGCACACAAGTTAAATGGAGTCCACCCTATGGTGAGCCCAGATGATTAAACCCCCTCCCAGGGAATTGTTACCTTCAGGATACCTGGTGGTAGCCATATTAAAATGCAGCCATGAAAATACCTCACATTTTAGAGTACTTTTAACCTTCCCACTTACTTTCACAACTATTTATCTTACTGACTTCTGCATGAGAGCCCTGGGAGGTGAGAAAAGCTACAGCTATTATCCCATTTTGAGAGTTGCACCAGAGGAGGCCGTGAGTTTTCTCTGAGGTCACCTAGTTAGTGGCAGGGGTAAACCCATGCCAACAGCCTTGTCTTGCTTCTTCTTACAACCTCTTCTTTTACTTAAAAAGGACCCAGGCTGAAAAGAATGCAGATGACTACCCAAAAATTGTCTATCATCATCCTCTTCCTCAGCTTCTTGTTTCCCTTCAACACCAGCCTAAGGAAGAGGCAGAGTGCAGTGTCTGTTCAAGCCAAACAGTCATGTTCCCTGACTCCATCTCAGCCTGGAGGAGGAGGAAGAGGAGGACAGAAATCCACATGACCAAAGGTACTGTCAGGAAGAGCAAGCAAAACATCCTGCTAAACCAGTGCTGATTCCTTTCAAAGTTAACTCTAAGTAGTTTGGGTTAGGACATATTTTCTTAATCAAAAAATATGAAAATTAGAATCTATGGGACCGTTTTGTGGTTGGCAAACTGTTTAGCATTAAAAAGGGGCCCTCGGACACTGAGAGGTTGGAAATCACCACTTCAGACCGTTTCTCTGCTAACCCTCTGCTCACCATTCACCAGTTCTGATTTCCATTCCTTCAGGGGCCTGATCTCTGCTTTCACATGATAGGAAGCTAATATGATAATATGATATGTATTAATAATTTAGTGCTTACCCGTCCTGGGTAATATATGTGCATTTTTAAATGGGCCTTTTTAGACAACATGCTTTAATCCAAAGCAAACTTTCTGACCCATTGTTCTCTAGCTGTGACCTTGCCCTTGAGTCCCACACCTAAATATTCTCAGCTTACTAAATATCTCTACCTGTACCTCCCAGAGGTGTCAAACTTTAATATTTCCAAAATTGATCTTCCATTTCTATTCTTTACCTCAGTTGGCGACACCAGCAATCATCTGAAATATCAAAAGCCAGAGAACTGGGAGTTACTCTGGGTTCTTTACTATCCCATGACCAGCCAATAGCTGGCTCAGTCTAACTGAGCAACTCCCAAATTGTGTTCTATGTGCATTATGTCAAAAGGCAAAATATTTTTCTGATCAAACAAATTTGGAAAACATTGGTTAGACAAAGTAAAACCTTTACTATAAGATTTAACAGAATTTCTAATATGTTGCCCTGAATTACAAATATCCAAAAGGAAAATGTACCTCTGAGTATTTCCCAAACTCATTTGCCCAAGGGATTCTTATTTTCATTGCAAATACTTGGAGAAATGCAGTGATGAGCTAGTGTTATGCTGCATTTTATTGTCACTGTCTTATGCAATTTTTGTGATATACACATACATCACACTGTGTACACACTTGTGTGCTATTATAGCAGCACACATATTTTAAAAACTGAAATGTTGAAGCATTACATGATTTGAAAGCCAGAACTGTGAAAGAAAATATTTTCTCCCAAGTATCTATTGAGAAATCTTGCTCAAAAGATCACCAGTATATAGGGAGCACTCCATGAGGTGTGCTCATGAACATTTGTGCATAATAGCAGAGAAAGTCCAGAAGCTGGACAGGAGCTACCTACCACTGGGATATATTGGTAAAGGGGGCGGGGGGGGGGGGCGTATCCAAAGGCTTAGTTCCTACTGGTTTGTATTTGAATTTGTCCTAGCAAACAGGTGTTACTTTCCTAATTTGTTTCCTTGAAAAATCCGTACAGAAAAAACAATAAATAAAATGCCTAGAATAGTAAGAATTATTTTTTTAATCCACCTGAAAGAACAAAAATGCACAAAGAGGGCTCAGAATGTAGCTCAGTGGGAGAAACTTTGCAGAGCACATTTAAGGTACTGGGTTCAATTGCCAATACTGGGAGGTGGAGGTAGATGCAAGAATCACAATGTAGACAATCTAAAGACCAGTGCTGCTGGTTATTATAATACACTTAAAGTAGGGGTCCTTCTTAAAGGTGGCATGAGTATGCAAGAGTCCTCAACTTAGGAGAGTTCGATTTACCCGTCTTTGACTAAGGCAGCCTGCATGCAGTAGAAATCATACTTTGAGTTTTGCATTTGAATCTTCTCCAGGGCTATGGACATGTGCTATAATTCTGCTTGGTGGTGCTGGCCAGCACCAGTGAGTCCCAGCTCCCAGGCAGCTACCTGATGACCGGGGGGGGGGGGGGGTGTGATACTCTGCAGTGTGCTGTGCTTCTAAGCTATGGTGCTGGGCAGGTCAGGTGTATTAAGTGGATTTTCTACTTTCAGTGGGTTTTGCTGGATGGGATCCCTCATAATGAAGGGGCATCTGCAGAAGGACAGATGAGTTAAACTCAACAGAAACTCCTCACATCCAGGCAAGGAGACACTAGCACCATGCCCTAACCAACAGAGCCAACTTGGCTTTGTGTGGAGTCAGAAGACATGAGAGTGAATGTCTGATAAAAGTGGCATTTCAAAGCAGTGGAGAAAGGTATATTTGATACATTTTACTAAAATAATAGTTGGCCTTTTTCCCAAATAAATAAGCTCACATTCAAAACTTATTTCCTGGTGTGTGTGTGTGTGTGTGTGTGCACGCATGTGTGTGTGTGTGTGTGTGTTGCCAGAGAAGAAACCAGACCCTCTTGCAGGCTAAGCACACGTCATACCACCAAGTTATACTCCCGGCTCCCTCTCTGCTTCTCCAAAATAAATTCCAAACGGATTGAAGATTTAAAAGTCATCTATGAAAACACGGTAATAGAAGAAAATAAGAGTAACTATTTTTATAACCCTGGTCTTGAAGGAAGCCTCTTTAAATGTGTATAAAAGTCAGAAATTTGGGGACAACATAAAAATTCTTTAAAGCAAAAAATCACCTCAAGGTTCAAATATAAACACACAGAAGAAAATGTGTACAACATACATGACAAAGGGCTAACATCTTAAATGACGTCTCCCCTGAAAATCATTTAGAAAAAGATGACACCAATAGACCTGAAAAATTATAAACCTTAAATTTAGCCTTAATTAAAATTAAAGTTAAAAGAGGACTTACAGGGCCGGAGATTTAGCTCAGTGGTTCCACTGCCTGCCTCATAAGCGCAAGGTCCCGAGTTCAATCCCTGGTACCAAAAAAATATATATATATCACTCACAGCTTTAAAACCAGGAGAAAATATTGAAAAGGAAAAGCAGCAAATAAGACTTTAGTATTATGTTTATAAAGACAAAGAAACTTCAGGATATTTAAAAACCAGATACCTCAAAGAAACTAAGAATATAAATATTGCCTGGGTTGGAGTAAAAGGTCTTTTTTTATAATCTTTCCACTTAATTAGTACCTCATCATAAAACTGAGCTCTGTACAGCTCATCTGCAAGAAGCTCTCCTGTGAGGTTCTATTTTATAAGTAATATTTTATTGTTAAATAGCCTTTAACTTTGACATTAATAAGTACACTTGTTTGTTGGGTATAAGACGTTTTACTCATTGTTCATTTGTCATGAGACAGTGAATTTAAATTAATTCAATCATGTAATATTTAACCCAATATTTTTACTTTAATATTTTTACTTTATAATATTTTTACTTTACTGATGTTATTTTAAATAATTCAATCAAGGAAGAAGGAACAAAAGAGGGAGGAAAGGAGGGAGGGAGAGAAGGGAGGAAGGAAGGATAAAAGTGTGTTGCACTTTTCCTGGAACTAGAAAACAATCTCTTTTTCTCCTTAAATAAATTACAATGCAAATAAAAAACAATGACAATTACAGACAAAACAATACAGAATTTCAAGTCTTTCCTCAACATGCTTTAAAACCAGAAATTGAAAAGAAACGTTGTACCAATCAGTGTTGCTTTTGGATAAAAGCTTCAGAAATCCTAAATTGTCTAAGCAATAAATACATTTAATTACTTCAGATGACAAGAAGTCTGATAGAAAATTTTAGGAATTGATTCAGCCTCTCACTAATCAATATCTTCATGATTCTCTTGCAGAATTCACCTCCTAAGAGTAAAAAAAAAAAATGTTTTAAGCAGCAGAGAAGCTTCTCCAGCCAGGAAGTCCCCTCAGACCCCAAGGGCCTGAATCAGATGCCCCTGACTCCTGAGAGTGCATAGCCATCACAACGCCTGTCACACTGTACTGTCATTCCCCTTCTTCCTGTCTTTTCTCCGTTGGTGACAATGAAGGGTACTACCTGACTTCTAGCACCAAACAATGCCTGGTATACAAGGAGGCCTCAATAATTGTTCTTTGGGTGTTGAATAAAGAGACAGCATGGTAAGCAAGTGGAAGGAGGGAGCTTGTGCACTCTTCTGATCCTGCTTAGAACCATGCAACTAAGTGGTTAAAAAAAACAAAAGGGAACCATTCCACCTATCAGCAAGAGAATCCTGATATTCCAAAGTCAAAGGTACTGTGACCCTGCAGAATATAAACTGGCCACCCAAACACCATGAGACCAGAATGGTACACAGACACACTGGCACTGCCAGCTTGGATTTGGTTGAAGCTCAGAGTCCAAAGATGCATTGCTCCAGCATCACTGCCTCTCCAAGAAGATGCGTAAAAGATTAAGGTGCTCTTCACTCTTCTCTTTCAAGTCTCCCAAGATGGCCCTTTCCCAAATAAACTAGGCATCCTCTTCTTTACTCTCTTTCCATCCTTCCCAACCATCCCTGGGAGCTCCTGGAGGAAATGTTCCCGCCTTAGTCTCTGTGTTTGTCACGCAGGGATGGTTATTGCTTCCCCAGTAAGGACTTGGCTCATCATAGATTCAGCCCTGATTTAGACTTTGGGAACACAACAGCCCAAGACCAGAGTCTGTAGCTGATAGAGAGGGGCTGCCCGGGTGAGGAATATGGAGAGAGAAATAAGCCTTGATGCAAAATTATTCTCTCCCCACTCTTGCTGTTCTAGTAAACTCTGTATTCCTGTATAGGAAACTTACACTTCCTCCAGGTGCTCCAGCAAACTGGATTTCCATCCCTCTTCAGTTTTTCAGAACAGTCATGCTCTTGAGCAAAATATTGCATGGTGGCAAGGGTGGGGGAAATCAGTTCCCAGGGCTCAAGTATGAGGTGAGGGGGTTGCAGAGCAAAGTTCTTGCTTCACTTATCCAGAGGGGGCCAACCGAGGAACCCCTTGGGGTCTCCTTTATACATTTACAGCCCCATCTGACAGCAGATCCTGGCCACAGGCAAAGTTCATTTGTGCCTAGACAAGCTTCAGGGGGCTGCTGTCAGCGTCCAATGGGCCTGGTGGGAAGAGGTGGTCCCCAGTCCGGTTCTGGGCTCTTCCTCATGGGGGTGGGGGGGGGGCCTTGTGAGCGACTCTCCATGTCCTCCCTTCTCATGGATCAAGACACCCTCCTGCTCTGACCTGCTCTCTCCTTAGGTGTATAGAAATCCTAGATCTGGCCCCATTCATGGTTTATAACTAGTTATTTTCATACATTTCTTGTTTTTATTATAACTAACTTCTATATAGAAACCACATTCTTCTAGGGTGCGAGAAATTCAGAATCAGTCACTTTGCAATCCACCTGTTCCCCCAGGGCTGTGTTTGAGTTCTGCAGGCCTCACACGCAGTGCCTAAATGTGTGGTCCTCATGGGAGGACTTCTCTACATACCTTCTCCTTGCCTTGCTGGGCCCACCAGCTCTCTGCATAGATGCCACAGCCCTGACAGGGTCAAAGAACCCTTTGTCCTTTAGGTGCCACCTTGAGGCTCGGGGACCTCCACAAAGCCACCTGTAAACCCTGCAGGCCACCTGACTTGCCTCCCCCACCTTTGGCATTGCCCTCTCTCTAGCACCAACATTCTGCTCTCCCTCCGCCACTAGCTGTCCCCTCCACTACCTGGCCCAAGAGAATTTTTTCCAGTCTGCTCCTATTGTATCTGTATCTTGTATCTATATTGTATCTATATCTATAACTTGTATCTATACCCCCAGTCTTCTCAGTTCTCCCTGGGTCTAAGATTTTGAAAACCAGTGCTATTTTCTCATTGTTTTAACACCTTGTCTATCCCCTCTCTTGGGGCAATGACCTTAGAGGAATTACTTAACGGGACAGAGAGTACATACAAGGAAAAGGAGAACAACAAGAAAGAGAGAAAAAAAATCATAAACTCAGATTTTGTTTTTTCCTTTTTTCATATTTTGTTTTGGGTTTTTCTTTTTCTCTTTGGTTTAATGTTTCAAAATGTCATCACATTTACTTTTGCTCTTAAATCTCAGAAGACATCAGTGATGGCCAGATGCCTCCCCTGCACGATCTTTTCCTTCCCTCTCAGGCCCTGAGCCTTCCTCTGTGCTCATCCCTAGCCTGGAAGTTTCTTTTTCACCATCACCAATAAGCCTGGATCCACTTTTACAGCAGCCAGCTCTCTCTCCATTATTCCACCTAGCCTTCTTCTGCCTACAGCTCTTCAGACCACTTCACATTTCATTAGGTGCTTCATCAGGAAGGGAAGAAGTGGAGTAGCTCAAAATGACTGCCTTCATTTGCTGATTTCTTTGTTTTGCACCAGAAAGCATTTCTGCAACTCAGTTGACGATTCAGTTACAGTCACAAGAAACCCCTCCTGTCAATTCCAATTCCACTCTATTTACTGGCATACACAGTCGAACGCACTATTTAAGTGGGCCAGTTATGAAATGAAATGAATTTGAATTTGCATTACATATTTTTTCAATTATTTATGGTTTGGGGTAACCCATATCAGCGACTTTTCCCCTCTACCCTCCTAAATCATCAAGCCAGAGCAAGGGAAAAGTAACTCAGCACTTTTTGCCAGCCCTTTGATGATTACTGCTTACTGTGCTGAACTGGTCTTCATTAAGTGCTCCAGGCCCTGGCTTCTTACTGTAGCCCTCAAGACCTCTGAAGTTCTTGGGGTCCAGGGCCACCACTCTGTGGAGCTGAGGACACAGTGTGACAGGAAGGGCCTCGCCAGGTACCACCTGTTCTATCTTCCTGAAACCTCCAGGATTGAAGGCACTTTCTAGACTGGTGTCACAAAAAGTCTTAGGTAGTCACCAAGTGGTTCTTTGGGGGGTTGGGATATGACCTCTTAAAGACCACTGTTAGAATGTGTTTTTATAGCCTGCTTGCCATAGGGAGTCTCCTCTAATTTTCTCCCAATATTAGCTCAACTAAACATCACCTAGGAAGGCTCAGGATTCTGGCCCTGCAATGGAAGGTTATTATAAATAACCTCAATTATGCCCGTAATGGTGAGAGGGTAGTGCTTGTCTATCCATTATTAAACCACATATCGAGTTGACACTCACTCTCCCAATTTACAAAACAGACCCTTACCTTGTACAAGAAGCAAAATGTTGAATCTTCACTCAAACCAGCGAGGCTAGGCACAAAGAAAGTTATTTTCTCCATCATTCCAGGGCTGGACCTAAACCCATATTCTAAAGCCATTCTTCTCTTGGTTTTATCCATTTTCAAACCACTCATTTTAAATAAGGTTTAGGCAGGCACTTTGGTAATTTTCTTATGTTGTTTTTCTTTTTAAATAAAAAAGAGCAATACTGGAAAATTGAAGTGATGTGTCATTAAACAAGAAGTAGGAAATTATAAAGAGCTGATATGATAACTAAAAGTAGACTATAGAATAAAGAGCCAGAGAAAATGAACATAAACAAAATTAAAGGGCATTGTATGGAGGTCTTTTAATTGCATGGTAATTGGGAGTCAAAGCAGAATCTGTTTAGAATCCACAAGGCCTATTACGAGTGCAGAGGACCAATAGCAAGTCAACCAAAATTAGGAAAAGAAATCAGACTTTAATCGTAAACACAAGAATAATCATTAGCTCTTCCCTTTCCCTAGAGTAGTCATGGATAGTTGCCTGACATTTTACATTTTACTTTAAGTACAAAAAAATTACGCATGTGACCTACTCATTAGCAGTTTTTTCTATATTACTGGGCATCAGAAATCTAGCTGAATTCCAATTTTAAAAGCATCTTCTCAATTCGTCTATAACAGCATAGTCTCAAAATGACCCTACATTCACTTCAGATCCATAGCTACAGACAGAATCTGCCCCCATTTGTTGCATGTGTGTATATATATGAGCTTCTCCGTGGCTTCAGACCAAGTCAGTCTAATTACATGTGCATTAAAAAAACAGAAAACCCAAAGACTGTTAGAAATATGTCTCAGTCAACATGTTCTGTATATCAAAATAGGTAAGAAAAGATTCTAAATATTCTCACCACACAGAAATGATAAATATTTGAAGAGATAAATATGCTAAGTAGCCTGATTTGATCATTCCACAACATATACAGGTATCAAAATGCCACATTGAACTCCATAAATACATATGCTTGTGTAACAATTAAAAGTAAAATTCAAAAAAATTTAAAGGTGCCTAAGGCCTGATGTCTCATTCATGAAACAGAGGGAAATACAGTCAGCATACACCACAATTACATCCATATTGGACAGAGTCAAATGATCCTGAAGGTGACAACATATTTTAATATCCATGCTTGTCATATAGTGATCAAATATTATTTCAATACTTAATCTAGCTGTACTATCTTCAACTATATTAGAGCTCCAAAAGCCAAATACTAAACTATTGATGAGTTTGAAACGACAAATGATTACAGACATTGTTGAAATTGAAGATTATATTGAGAACTACCAATTGCTGATAAGAGGTAAAAACCCCAATCTCTTAACCTCATTTGGTTTTGTTTTAATATCCTACAGCTCCTTTGTCGGATCTAGATACTAATCTGCTCTCTATGGGTTCTGGGAGCATTTCGATGGCACTAAAAAAAATAGAAATCACTTTATTTTTTATTTTGGTTTGCTAAATATTAAATTATTCATTAGGTCAAGTTTTTAACTTTTTGTCTACCTTCTTCTGTTTGAGCACAAAGTTCATAGCCCAGGGACTCTGTCACATAGCATTACAAAGACTGCATTAATGCTTTCATCCATCTTGTACCTGGTAGGTATAAGGTACTGCGATGGGCCTTAAAAAGAATATAAAAATATATAAAGTAGCATGGGACTAACTATATATTAAAATAACTGCCAGAGGACCTCAAAGGAGGAGGGGTGGCTTACAGGGAGTGGATTAAGAACATCTTCACAGAGATGGTAGACTAAACACCAGGCCAAAGATGAAAAGAATTTTATCAGATAACTAAACAGATATTTCATTCATTTACTCAGTATAAATTTAGGTAGCCATAACTTGTGCTGCAAAATGGCCTGGGTGAAGATGCAAAAGCATATACACCAAGAATGTCGGCGTAACTACCAGGAGACTGTCTAAATTAAACACAGCGCGGTTACAGGGCTGTGGAGAGAAACATACTCTCCAGGCCCACTGAGCTAACTCATGAATGGTCCGGAGTGTCAGCTTGAGGAGTCTGAACTTCACTTCTCAGCAATATGAAGGCATTAAATGTTTATAATCAAGCAGACTAGAGTGACAAGGGACTAAGATCAAAGAGACCGCACAGGAGAACACAAAATTGAAGTAGGCAATAGTGGTCAGGAACAGGAACTGGGAGAAAAATGGTGCCTCAGGGCCCCAGAAAGTAGAGTCCATGAAACAAGGAGTGACCAATTGCATCCTAAACTACAGAGAGAGACACAGGATAAAAACTGGAAATGAGCAACTGGGAACAACTGGTGAAGCTTGATGAACCAAAGGTGAACAGCCCAGGAGTTTTATATGAGCAAAAGCCAGAATATGGTGGATTTTGAAGAGTGAGTGAAAGGCAAAGAGAGATGAAGGCCAGAACAGAAGACTTTCAAGAAACAGGGCTATGATGGATTGTAGTGAGGAATGGCAGTCTCTCAGCCTACAAAAGAGTTATAAGCAATAAAAGATGAGATCTAGGAGAGTTTATATACCTCAGAGAAGGACATATTCTCTAGGAAGAACTTTGCAAGAACTAATAAGAGAACAAATGCCTTAGTTTTCCAGGGTCCCAAAACACACCACCGGAGTTAGGCACAGCCTCAAGATACTGGGGGGCAAAAGGCAGAGGAAACAAAAATTGGAAATTCCAATCAGGACCAGGAATATATGAAATAAAACACAGTTATCTAGCACATAGTGATGGGAAAGTTTCCTCAGGCTCTTAGTCTGTTTTGTGCTGATATAACAGTAATTTATGAAGAATAGAAATGTATTCTTGCAGTTCTGGAGGCTGGGAAGCCCAAGATCAAGTTGGCTGTATCTCCTGTGTGTTTTCACACTGCATCCTTACTTGGCAGAGAGCATAAGGGGAAGAGACAGGAAAATGTTGAGTATTCACGGGGAAGAAGAACAACAGAGAGAATGCCTGCTCCCCCAAGCCCTTTCCATGAGAGTGCTGACCTTTCATGAGGATGCAGCCTTCTTAATCTAAACACTTCCCATTAAGTCCCACCTCCAAAGACTGTTGTATTAAGGATCAAGTGTCCCAACACCTGAATTCTGGTGGGCTGTTTGTGAAGCTGTAACACATTTCCCCAAAGGTAACCTGATGGGCTTTGGGGAAGTGATTGGCACAGGGTTAAAGGGATAAGGTCATGAGAGCATAATCACAGAGATTATGTCTCATCCCCGTGCCCTCCTCTCTGTCTCTTGTCCCTCCTCTCTCTCTGTCTGTTCCCTAGCTACCATCAGGTGAGCCACTTTACTCCGCCATGTCCTTCCGCCATGATGTTTCAGCCTGGATATGGGCCTAAAAGCAATAAAGCCAGCCGACCACGGATTCAAGCTTCTGAAACTGTAAGCCAAAATAAACCTTTCCTCTTCCTTTAACCCGTTTTTCTCAAGTGCTTTGTCACAGCAATGGGAAGCTGACCTACACAGACAGGGACACATTCAGATCATAGACCCCAGGGTGACCAGAGAGCCACTCTAAAATGATGTCTCTGGACATACTGCCTCTATTGCTGAACCAGAATCATTGTTCCTGACAATGAAATTAGTTCTGAGATAGATGTGAAACCCTTTTTTGAAGACTGGCACTTGTGGATACTGCTCTGAAAAGGAAAGAGGGATTTTCCAGCTGTAGATTCAGTGAGGTCAGCAAGACCCATGTAAGCAATAGGAAAAATGAGGAAAAGTGAGTGTGTACCAAGAAAATTAATAAAAGGTAGGCTGACTAAATTCACTTACCCTTGACCAAATTATATGATTCTTGATAGTATTTTAATTAAGTGAAGCAGAATTACTCAGGGTGAGCATGTAAAATCTAAAACATTATGCAAATGTTTCAAGTAAATTCCTCTCATTCCCAGTATTTCACTGAGAGAGACATAGGTCTCTGAGATGCAGTAAGTTGACCATTGAAGTTCTGAGGCACACACCATGAAAAGAGAACTTGTCCCCAGAAAATCTCAGTCAGCTCCCACTTCCCAAAAGCATCTCTCCATAAACTGCTGAGCAAGATTGTGTTGTAAAAGACTCGGCTGAGGAGATGTCTACAGCTTCTCCAAATTATCCCAGGGCCTCTTGGCTTTACCTATAAGAAGGTTAATCCCAATTCCTGTAAGTGAACCAGATTTGAAAATAGGTGTTTAGGAGCAGTAGCATCCCCAATGCCACGGCTCACAAAGCAGCCAGGCAAGTAGCATGTGCAGCCCACCGTTCAATGATAATAGGTTTACCAAGTGAAATAAGGGCTAAGTTGGGGATAGGGGAGAGTACTTTACCCTGTATGACCTCTTAGGAAAGTCACCCAGTGTGCCCTGGGGGAGCAGAGCTGATAGGAGAGAAATGTGGACATGCTCTCTTATTGGGTTGATGATCCCTTGTTACAAAACTGAAATAAAAAAAGAGTTTCCAGTTACTTATTATTTTATTTTTTTATTTTATGTGTTAAAATGGGCCAGCATTTTTCTGGTTCTGTTCACTCTCCACAGGGCTGTGCAAGTGAGCTTGCAAATACTGGAGGCATACGACAAAGCCAAAATTCTCCCCCAGAGATTTTGCCCTCACATCCCTGAGGGCATCCTCTGTCCCCGCAGACCACAGATACACAAGAGCACACCCCACAATCCTGACAGCTCTTCTCCATGAGAGGCTGGACAGAACAGGCTTGGCAGGCTTAAAGTTCTGTGTTGTATTACACTGTTTATTTTACCAGCCCCCAAATTCTGCTTTAAAAAATATTTAAGTCTATCTGTGCAAAGAGAAAGTTATATGGGTTATTAATTCTGTTTATGCCTTTTTATATAAAGATCATTGAGTTTTCAGATCACTGGTTCTACACACACACATACACATCACATTTTAGCAGCCTGCATGAGCTCCTTCGCAAATGTTAATGTCTCTTTGTTAATGGGAATTCTTGTGATACATATAAATAGACCTATATTCTATATACAATGTGTGACTATTTGTCCTCCTAATTCCCATCATTTTCTAAAATAATATTTTCCCTGATTGCAGACAGAATACATGTTTATCATAGAAAAATCTAGAAATAAAGGAAAGTACAAAGAAGAAAATTTCAATCATTTATAATCCCTTAACTAGAGATAAACACTGTGATTATTTTGGTACATATATTTCCGGTCTTCTTTTGTGCATAGATACATTTTAGTTAATTCCCCCCAAATAGCATTATACTGTGCATACTATCTTATAAACAGCATTTTTCACTTAATATGACAAACACGTGTGCTATACTATTAAATATTTTCCAAGCATAATTTTCAAAGATACCTAATATACCATACAATAGATGTACTTAGTGATTTAACCAACCCCTGTTGTTGAGTATTTGTTTCCAACATTTGTCATTAGCCAATTTATGCTGAACACCCTTTTATCTTTGCTTAAACACATATTAGTTCCTTAGAGTAAAATCTTGTAATTTGTTTTGCTGAGTCATTGGGATTATGCAATTGTGAACACTTTCTGTGTATTATAAAATTGTCTTTCAAAAGGATTACATCCCCAGTAGTGGTGTATCAAAGTGTGTATTTCCACACTTAACATCAGTAGAGTTCCTATTATTTTGACTATCTTTTTGAAACAGAATGTGTTCTGACCATACTCTCCAAGACTGTAAATAAACAGCATGACTGGGGTTATATGTGTTCCCACAATGTCTTCCCTAACCCTTTCAACACATAAAGGCTGGTTACTGAGCACTATTCTCATGTAGCTCCACATCCTCACATCCTATGGCTAATCTGTTCTTTTTTCATCCCCACAAAATGTTCCTGATCAGATATACACACACTCTTAAGTAAAAATAAAAGCAGTTTCAAACAGTTGGGACTACAGATTCCAAATATGGTTCTATAAAACATAATGAGGCTTTGAATTGTAAAACACTCAGTCGAGGGGAGAGTTCTGCTCAATGGCTATGGTACAAGGGAAGATGTAAAGAGTAAACCACTCAGATCCCTGAAAAGACCTTTGAGGAATGAGAGCTGGTGAAGCGCTCGCAGGAGTGAGCAGAACAATAACAGAGTAAATAGACTGTACCAACTCCAAAAGATAAGACTGATGAAATCCAGAGTAGTGCTCATACATCCCACCTACAAAGTTATATAAATAGGATCGGGAAGAAAGCTTATCGAAATGTGTGCCCTACAAATAAAAAAATAAAAAAATAAACCACACAGCTATGTCAGGCCATGGCAGGGGGCTTGTTTTATAAAATGAACAAACTGTTTCCCTGAAGAATCCTGCTGGAACTGGCTCTGAGTCTGGTAGGGTAATATAAAATAGGATGTACTGAAAATAATGTTTTACAGTAACTGGTAATGCTGGTACATATAAAGTTAAAATCTACACTCAATTTTTCTCATCTAAGACAGTTGGAAACTCAGTAGTTAGTATGAGAGGTAGCATCTAGAAATGTCTGACAGGGAAGCCCATTACTGCTGTGTGAGGCCACCACCTGGCCTTCCTGTCCACCAAAGGAGTAAATAAGTCCCAGAATGCTTAGGGGGAGCTGACACACTGAACCAGTCTTTAATTCATTGATTTGCTACCTCACTGAAAATAGTAGTAAATCAATAAATGGTTTTTAGTTAAGGTCCAAGAAGAAACAATGAGGGTTTGCTGGAATACGCTGATTATATCAAGGTTTATAGAAAATAGCATTAAATTGATGTCTGGTACGGATACAAGTGTATTATGAGAAAAGGAAAAAAATGGAAATGAAGTCTATGTAAATAGGGAAGGGTGGAGGGGGTGAAGGGGAAAAAATAAGAACCAAGGTACACCGTGTACAGGAACAAGCATCCAATGATAAATGTAAACATATTATATACCTAAAATGTACAAATATAGAATTTAAGGGAAAAAAAAAAAACCCATAAACTTTGGGCAGGGGATTTAGCTCAGTTCCACTGCTTACCTCACAAGCACAAGGTCCCAAGTTCCAAGTTCAATCCCCAGTACCAAAAACAACCAAAAAACAAACAAACAAACAAAAAAAAACATAAACTTTAAGAGCAACAAACTTTAAGATCTATTTTATAATGTCCTTCCCTTTTTTCCTCTCCCTTATTTGTACAAAATAAAAAACAACAACAATAAGCTGGAAATTTTCAGATAAACTAATCTAAAAACAGTAAGTAGAATGAATAATTTAGAACTCTAGGATTCAGCAAAATATGACTTTGTAATTTGTGACTTTATGCTTAATTATAATGATCAATTAAAGAAATCTCTGTATGAAAATTAAAAATAGGGAATCCTAAAATGATAAAACTAAGAAGGAAAGTAAAAGAGAAAAGACAATGATGTAAAATTAAAATAAGCCTTAATTCTGAAGATGAAAATGGTCCCTGAACATATTTAAATTACTTCTTGCTCTTGTAGTCTTATATTATTCTTTCATAAAAAGAAATTGTAAAATTTTGCTTTATGCCAAGAGAAAATATTGGTGAAACACATTTTCTGAGTTGTCTAAAATATGTCATGTTAATAATTTGGGAATGTGCAAATTTATTTCTTCATGGAAAGTTGATTTTGAATAAAATTTTAAATACACTTTATAAATTTACATACAGTATAATATTTCAGATTTTTTGAGTAATGAAGGAAGATAGACTCCTACTATCCCTCCTTGTAATTATTAAATTTTCCATATATTCCTTCTAATATTTTTAACTTAAATTGTTTATAGTTGTTTATCATAGGGTACTCTGTGTATATTTTTTTTATTTAACAGCTTATTGAAAGCATTTTTAATTTTACTACAAGGTAGCTTTCACGTAGTCCTTCCAGTGTGTCATAATTTTTACTGTTCTTATTGAACATTTAAATTACATTTATGTATTAATCCACTATAAATATCACTGCAAGGAACATCTTAATGCATGTTTTTTGTTAGATTTATTGAAAAAATGGCCAGCAGTTATTGTCTATTATGTCCATTATGTCTAACAATGTAAAGGTTTTCCTGTCCTTTGAGCATATTTATTCTGAGGCCCAATATTTCCCTCATGAAATATTTACATAGATAGAGTTTCTTCACTAATGCATTAGGTGTTAGGAAGCAGCAAGAAATCAGTTTTACCTTCAGGATAGTCTTCTAGAGGAGAAAAGATATATATATTCACACAAATCCTGGCAACAATCTGAAATTTCTATAAAATATACCCCAGACAGAGGAGGCTTCTGGGTCAACATGTTACAGCTACCAGGAGAGGAGGCTTCTGGGTCAACATGCCACAGCTCCCAGTGCAGAGCAGGAGGCTTCCGGGCCAACTTACCACTGCTCCCAGCACAGAGGAGGTTTCCAGGTCAACATGCTACAGTTCCCAGAGCAGAGGAGAAGGCTTCCAGGCCAACTTACTACTACTCCCAGTGCAAAAGAAGTGAGCTGCATGGGTGCCAGCAGCACCCCCTGTCCCCTCCCCCTGTCGAAATGAGAAGACATGTAAACAAGCCTCAGAACCAGATTTCCAGATGACCTAGAGCAACTCGAAAATAAAACAAGATGGAACACTCTGATACTCAACAACCTGTACTCCTTGAACTAGCAACAAAAGAGGATCTGGAAAAAATGACATCAGAAATAATTTTGCAGATAACAGCAGAGATTGTGGCCATAGTGCAAGACATGATTAATGAATCTAGAGAGGACATAGATTAAAAAAATAGAAGATCTGAGGAACATGATGGAATCCCAACATAGGAAACAAATGGAATCCATAAAACAGATGCAAACAGATTTCCAGGAGATTAAAAACTTGACTGAAAGTCTATGCAACAGAAAGAACCAATGTGAGGACAGAATTTCAGATATAGAAGATAAGATTGCAATTAGTGACCAGGAAAAGAAAAATTGCTTTAAAATTGTAAGGGACCACATAAAATCAATCCAGCAGCTGCTGGATGATGCAAAGAAGAATAACATAAGACTGATCAGAGTCAATGAAGAAACAGGAGAGAGTACAGATGACATAAAAAAACTGTTCACAGAAGTGATGGCAGAAAACTTTTGAAGGAGGGGAAAAGAACTTGGCATACAGATAAGTGAGACATACAGGACTCCAACTATCCTTGATCAAAAAAACTACACATAGGTATATAATAGTTAGGATTCCAGAAATCCAACAGAAGAACAAAATTCTACAAGCAATTAGAGAAAAGAAACAAATCACTTACAAAGGAAAGCCCATCAGAATCACATCAGACTTCTCAGTGCAAACCGTCAAGGCAAGAAGAGCTTGGACTGATGTATTTCAAGCCCTAAAGGAAAACAGCCTCCAACCCAGATTGACTTACCCTGCAAAACTATCTTTCAAAATGGATGGAGAAATAAGATACTTTCATGATAAAGAGCACCTTAGGAACTTCATAAATACCAAACCATCACTCCAAAAAATTTTGCACAATATCCTAGGAAAAGAAAACGAGTATCACAAGCCCAGGAAGCCCAACAAAATGAATCCATTGGGCATGATGAATTAAACGCAATGGGGGAGAATCCAACAAGAAAAAGTCATGATAAGGCTTTTAAAACTTTTAACTTCATCTCTCTAATGAGTGTATAATTCAATCTTGTTATTGTACTGATTAGTATTTTTCTGATCCTACAGATGCACACCTTTCCTTGTGCTATACTGGCTATTTATCATCTTCTTGTGTCTACTTTTTTATTGGATTGTCTATTAATGAGCTGCAAGATTTCTTTATATATTCTGCTCACAGGTTATATGCATTGTAAATATGGTCTGTTTAAGGACTACTTTTCATTTTAATGATGTCATTCAAAGTTCTAAATATTGATGGTATCTCATTTATCAATTTTTTTCTTTTATACATCATGTTTTTTGTATCCTAGAAAGTTCTTGCCTACCCTAAATTCATAAATATTTTCCCTTATAATTTCTTCTTAAAGTTTTATAGTTTTAGTCTTTCATATTTAGGTTCATAGTTCCTTTCAAGTTATTTTTATGTATGGAAATAAAGAGTTGAGGTGAATTTTTTATATATGAATACCAGGTGTTCTAGAGCCATTTGCTGAAAACACTATCTTTTCCTCTGCTCTTGAATTGAGTTTATATTCTACAAAATGTTAATGTTAAATAATCTTTCAAAACACAGTGGACCATATATGAGTGGTTCTATTTCTAGATTCTCTGTTTTATTCCAATGATCTATATGTCTTTCCTAACACCAACACTGCCTTGATTACTGTAGCTTTAGAGGAAGTCTTAAAAGTAGGTCCTAAATGTCTTCCAACACTTTTTTTTCTTTTTCTTTTTACTTTTCTAGGTACTTTGTACTCCTACATAACTTTTAAATTTCAATATCCAATTCTTCATTTATAGCAAGTATACATAGACCTGAATTTTTATATATACCTTGTGTTTTCTAATCCTGCTAAATTCAAGTACAAGTTCTAGGGGCTCCTAGAGATTTCTTAGTATTTTCTTTGTAGATGATCATTTCATCTACATATAAAGATTTTGTTTCTACCTTGCCAATCCTATCCTAATTGTGTCATTTTATTGCCAGACTATTTTGCTTTAGGCCTATGTTTCAAAGTTTAATAGACAGCTGAAGAGTTGGCATATCTGCCCTTGCTCATCATCTTAGGAAGAAAGTATTGTATCTTCTCCATTCATATAAGGGGTTTTTGTTGAAAGTATGGAGTACATGTCTTTGATCTGCTGAGAAGTTTCTGTTCTACTTCTAATCTCCTGATAGCTTTTACCATGAACAGCTGTAGAATTTGGTCCAATACTTTTTCTCCAACTAGTGACAGGATCATATGGCTTTTTCCTTTCCTCTGTTAAAATGATGACTTTTGGAGGTGGATCTTCCAGTGCTGAACCAACACTGCCATCCCTATAACAAAACCACTTTCTACATACTGCCAGATCTGACTTCTAATAGTTTGTTTTGTTTAAAAAAATTCTATCTATGTTCATATTTTCTTGTCTATTATCTTTATCCAGTTTTAGGATTAGCACAATGTTGATTTCCTAAAATGAGGGGAGAAGTGTTCCATCTTTTTTCTGCTTCAAATGTTTGATATAATTTATCAGTTAAAATGTATATGAGCCTGTTGTCATGGAGGTAGGTTTTCAAGCTAGGAATATACTTCCTTTAATAGGTGCTATTCAAATTTTATATTTCCTCCAGAGTCAGTTTCATTAATTTCTCTTCCAAGGTACTTCTTAGAAGTTGTCAAATTTATTTCAAAAAAGATTTTTGTAATATGCTTTCTATATCCTTTTGAATTCTGTAAAGTCTGTGGTAATGTTTCCTAAATCTTGAAATTGTAATTTTTAAATTGTATAATTGAAACTGTGTAATAAAAAGAAAAGGTCTTAAGGAGCAGGGGAAGTGGGAGGAGTAGGGGAAAGGAAAGAAGAGAAAAGAAAAAATACGAGAAAAGGAAAAAAATGGAAACAAAGTCTTTGCAAATGGGGAAGGGTGTGTGAGGTGAAGGGAGGGCAGGGGAAGGGGAAAAAAATGAGAACCAAGATACTCATGTAATGGCACAAGATCCCACTGATGAATGTAACTGTATTTTATACCTAAAATGTACCAATAAACTTAATAGGAAAAAAATCTGAACATAGGCATGTAATTGTTAAGATTCCAGAAACCCAATGAAAGAACAAAGTTCTACAAGCACTTAGAGGAAAAAAACAAATCGCATACAAAGGAAAGCCCATCAGAATCACAGTAGACTTCTCAATACAAACCCTCAAGGCAAGAAGAGCTTGGAGTGACGTATTCCAAGACCTAAAGGAAAAGAGCCTCCAACCCAAATTCATGTACCCTGCAAAACTATCTTTCAAAATTGATGGAAAAAATAAGATACTTTCGTGACAAGAGCACCTTAGGAACTTCAAGAATACCAAACCAGCACTCCAAAAAATTTTATCCTAGGAAAAGACAAGGAGGATCACAACCCCAGGAAGCACAACAGAATAAATCTACCAGGCATGACAAGAAATTAAATGTAAAGAGGGAGAACCCAACAAAAAGAAAAGTCACAAAACTGATAAGTCAATATGCATCAGTTATAACCATCAATGTTAATGGTCTCAATTCACCAATCAAAAGAAATAGACTGGCAGAATGGGTCAAGAACCAAGATCCAACAATATGCTGCATAAAAGAAACACATTTAATTCAAAAAGAAACTCATAGACCAAAAGTCAAAGGGTGGAAAACAATACTCCATGTAACAGGAACCTGAAAAAAAGCAGGAGTAGCTATCCTCTTTGCAGATCAAGTGGATTTTAAACCAACACTGATTAACAGAGACAAAGGACACTACATCCTTGTAAAGGGAACAATCCAACAGAAAGAGATGACAATCATAAATATCTATGCACCAAACACTGGTCTGCCCAATTATATAAAATAAATACTAATGGACATGAAAAATCATATAAGCACTAACACAATAGTAGCAGGGGACCTCAATACAACACTGTTACAAATAGATAGATCAACTAGTCAACAAGAAATGACAATCCAGAACTCAATCAAACTCTTGAACAAATGGACTTAACAGATGTTTACTGAGTGTTCCACCCTGCAAAATCAGAATACACATTCTTTTCAGCTGCACGCAAGTCGTTCTCCAAAAGAGACCACATACTCACTCATATTTAGGTAAGTGCAAAGGAATTGAAGTTATCCCCTGTACCTTATCAGACCATAGTGTGATGAAATTGGTGATCAATAGCAAAAGAAACCACAAAAATTTCATGAACACTTGGAAACTGAACAACACACTTCTGAATAACCAATGGGTCACAGAAGAAATTAAAGAAGAAATCAGACAGTTCCTTCAATTAAATGACAATGACAACACAACATATCAGAATCTATAGGATACAATGAAAGCAGTCTTATGAGGGAAATTCATAGCAGTCAATATGCGTATTAGGAAAACAGTGAGCCCAATTAAACAACCTGATGCTCAACCTCAAGCTTCTAGAAAAAGAAGAGCAAGACAAACCCAAAGCTCATACAAGGGAGGAAATTATAAAGATCAGAGCAGAAATCAGTGCAATGGAGACTAAGAGAACAATACAAAAAATTAATGAAGCCAAGAGTTGGTTCTTTGAAAGAATCAACAAAATTGACAAACCCTTGGCCAACCTTATCAGAAAAAGGAAAGAAAAGGCCCAAATCCATGCAAATAGAATGAAGAGGATGAAATTACAATGGACCCAGGAGAAATCAAGATGATCATCAATACCCATTTTCAGAACCTATATGCCACTGAGATGGAAACCACAGAAGAAATGGGCAGATTCCTAGATACATATGTATTACCAAAGTTGAATGAAGAAGACCTAAAAATTCTAAACATCCCAATATCAATCAATGAAATTGAAAACGTAATTAAAAACTTACCAACTAAGAAAAGCCCGGGTCCTGATGACTTCACTGCTGAATTCTACAAGACATTTAGAGGGAACTACTCCCACTCCTCTTTAAACTCTTCAATGAAATTGAAAGGAAGCAATACTCCCAAATTCATTCCTGGAAGCAAGCATCACCTTGAGCCCCAAAGCAGAGAAAGACCCAACCAAAAAAGAAAACTATAGGCCAATCTCACTAATGAACATAGATGCAAAAATCCTTAATAAGATACTGGCAAATAGAATGCAGAAGATCATCGAGAAGATCATACACCCGGATCAAGTGAGATTCATCCCAGGGATGCAGAGATGGTTCAACGTACACAAATCAATCAATGTAATACACTATATCAATAGAGCCAAGGACAAAAACCTTATGATCATCTCAATACATGCAGAAAAAGCATTTGACAAAATCCAACATGCATTTATGATAAAACCCTACAAAAAATTGGAATAGAGAGTCTCTACCTTAATCTGATAAAAACCATCTATGAAAAACCAACAGACAATATCATACTAAATGGTCAAAAACTGAAATCCTTCCCACTAAAATCAGGAACAAGACAAGGATCTCTACTATCACCACTCCTGTTCAATATAGCCTTGGAAACATTAGCCATGGCAATTGGACAAAGAGAAAGAAATAAAAGGAATAAAGATAGGAAATGAAGAAGTAAGTCAAATTGTCATTATTTGCAGATGACATGATACTCTATATAGAAGACCCCAAGAACTCCACCAAAAGTCTTCCAGACTTAATAATCAAATTCAGTAGAGTAGCTGGATACAAGGTCAACACACAAAAATCAATACCTTTCCTCTACACAAACAACAGACTCACTGAGAAAGAAATAGGGCAAACAATTCCTTTCACAATAGCATCCAAAAAACTGAAATACCTAGGAATCAACCTGATGAAAGAAATTAAAGACTTCTTCTCTGAAAACGACAGCACTCTGAAAAGAGAGATTGAAGATGATATCAGAAAATGGAAAGACATTCCTTGCTCCTGGGTAGGAAGAATCAACATAGTGAAAATGATTATATTTCCAAAACTGCTATATAGATTCAATGCACTCCCAATTGAAATCCCACCACCATACTTCATGGACCTTGAGAAAACAATCCAAAAATTCATTTGGAACAAGAAGAGACCTAGGATAGCAAAACCAATACTAGGCAATAAAGACAAGGTAGGGGGTATCACAATCCCCAACTTGAAACTATACCACAAAGCTGTGATAAAAAACAATATGGTACTGGCAAAGAAACAGACCTAGGACCAGTGGAACACCTTAGAAGATGCAGAAACAGCTCCAGTCATACTCAGCCACCTCATCTTCGACAAAGGAGTCAAACACCCTCACTGGAGGAAAGATCATCTCTTTAATAAATGGTGCTGGAAAAATTGGGTTTCAACTTGCCAAAGATTAAAACTAGACCTATATCTCTCACCATGCACTAAACTAAAATCTAAATGGATTAAAGATCTAAATCTTGAAACAAAAACACTAAACTGTCAGGAACAGAGATTATGTAGAACTCTTGAAGACATTGGTGTAGGAAAATATTTTATGAACAAAGGCTCAGTTGCCCATGAACTAGCACAAACAATCAACAAGTGGGATATCTTCATATTAAAAAGCTTCTTCACAGCAAGAGAAATCACCAACAGTGTGAAAAGACAACCCACAATGTGGGAAAAAGTCTTCACTTGCTGTTCCTCAGACAAAGGTCTACTATCTTGAATCTATAAAGAATTTAAAAAGATCAGACCTCCCAAATTGAAAGATCCAGTCCAAAAATGGGCATCTGAAATGAACAGACATTTCTCAGACGAAGTAGAAATAGCAAATAAACATGAAAAAATGTTCAACATCACTGGTCATTCGAGAGATGCAGATGAAAACAACACTGAGATTTCACCTCACTCCCGAAAGAATGGCAGCTATCAAGAAATCAACCAATAACGAATGCTGGTGGGGCTGTGGGGAAAGAGGAACCCTGCTCCACTGCTGGTGGGAGTGTAGACTGATGCAACCACTGTGGAAATCAGTACAGAGATACCTCAAAGAACTAGGACTGGAAGTCCCATTTGACCCAGCTATTCCTCTGCTGGATATCTTCCCCAAAGAATTGAAAAATCATACCACAGTGATATATGTGCACCCATGTTCATAGCAGCACAGATTGTAATAGCTGAACGTTGGAAACAGCCCAAATGCCCATCAACTGGAGACTGGATAAAGAATACATGTGGTCTTCTTATAAAATGGAGTACTGCTCAGCCATAAGAAATGAGAAATTAGACATTTATTGCTAAATGGATGCACATTGAGGCAATACTCTTAAGTGTAATAAATGGGACACACATGTGTAAATACCGAATAGTTTCTCTAGTGTGAGAAACTGAAAGTGTAAACAAGGACTAAAAGTTATAATAGCTAATGTGAAATGTTAAGAAAAGGGGCAAAGTGGAACAGGAAGTGGGAGGGGTATGGGAAAGGAAAGAAGAGAATGGAATTAATTTGAGAAAATGAAAAAATGGAAACAAAGTCTTTGTAAATAGGAAGGGATGTAGGGATTGAAGGGAGGGCAGGGGAAAGGGGAAAAAATAAGAACCAAGAGAGATTATGTAAAGGTGCAAATTTCCATTGATGAATGTCATTATATTGTATACCTAAAATGTACCAATAAAATAAAATTTTAAAAAATTTATATCCTAAAATACACTCAGTTTACAACCACTCAGCCTCTACATTGACCCTAATATTATTTCTCTTTGCTTCACTGGTAAATTGAAAGTGATTTAGAAAACAGTTATATATTGGTTAGGTATTGAAATGATAATAGTTTGGATATATTGAATTATATAAAACATTATGAAAATGAATTTCACCTGTTTCTTATTTTGTTATTTTTGCTATCCGAAATATATAATGTATGGTTTGCATTTGTAAGTCACATATTTCTTTTCAACAGTGTTTCCCTAGACATGTTCAGGGTCTAGATGAGAAGGATGTTGATTTACACTGCATAATAAAGGAATTAATTGAATGAGGCTAACAGTACTGGAAAGAGGTAAAGACCCATCAGATAACAGTATTGAATCAAAGTGTGGATTTGGAATATTTCTCTTGACATAGAAACTTAGAAGGATGCATAAGCCTTCAGTCAGTGATGCAGTTGTGAGCCCTTGTAAAACTCAAAAGAAAGTTAAATTCTTCAAACATGAAATGATACAGGCCAAGGGTGCTAGAAAGGAATCAGAACTAATCAAGACCAAAACCCAGCAGAACAAACATTAAATCTTGTAGCTCCATGTCATCATCCAGGGCAAGTTGTAAAGAGATGGGACCTCCAAAGAGCTTGGGCAGCTGGTTACAGCCCACATGGCCTTGCTGGTTACAGCAACATGGCTTCTCTGTTGGACTAGTTCTGCTCACTGCCTCTGGCTTTCTTTGGTAGATGTTCCATGTTCCTGGCATCTCCAATTTCCTGTGGTTTCCATTGCACTGCCAGGATCATGCTTCATGCACTGGCTTCTCAGGGGCACAGTGCCCAGCCTCCCAAACCATTTTCTGAAATCTGGGTGGAAATTTCCATGAACCTACAACTCTTGCATTATGCATGTCTATAAAACTATCATCACGTGGATGGTGCCAAGGTCTGTTGCCAGCTGGAGTACTCTCTTGGATGCCAGCTGTAGCCGGCTCTAAGTGCCTGAATGGCTGAACTCAGATAATACTTCACTAGGTGGCCCTGAATAGGCAGGACACCCTGGGGCTATCTTCTCAAATCAAAGTCTTTCAAAGTAGTTTAACCTTTCCACCCTCTGCCTGTGATGGTTGGGGTCTGACCATTTCCTGAGATTCCTTCAAGGCATATTTCTCATTATCCTAATGCAAAGTACATGGCTCATTTTTAATGTTAATCTTTTTAGCAACCATGCAGTCCTTGGCACCTTACAAGCACTTTCTTTCTGGCCAAGCTGCAGAATTTTTACATCTTCCAGCTCTTGATTCTCATTGTAAATACAACTAAAAGCAGTCAGCAGTACCTATGCTACAGCCTGAACACTGAGCTGCTTTGAAATTTCTCCATCAGATCAATTAGTCTGCTACCTTTAAATTCAGCCTCACATAACATCTTAGGACAAAATGTAGACAAATTCCTTCCCAGAAAGAAATATCCATGATTTATGTTCCAGATTCTAATACAGTCCTCATTCTCAGCTGAAAACCTCACGAGCCTGGCCTTCACTGTCCACACTATATTAATATAATTAAATCAAACTATAGGATTAACAATAGTGTGTTAAATCCAGGAAAACAGTTTTATATCACTGGGACACTCTGTATGCATTTGGCATTAAAGTATTAGTAACTTTAAGAGACTTTAGCATATTAGGAATTCTGGGAGGCTATTGAGCTTTGTGTAATTAATTTTAGAATTTTTTGAAATCATTAAGAGAATTTTATAAGTGCATAACATTAAAATGACTCAGATACTTTATGTTTATCATTTATTTTACTATGTAAACTTAATATTTACATTTCCAAAAGTTTCATAAGTACATGTTAGAGACAATAATTTTCCTTGTCAGGAATTGAAAGTTCTATAAATTGAGTTTATTAATGCATTTTAAGATGTCTAAGGAATTACTGAATTAAATTTTTTTAAAAAGATTGGTTGTTTAAGGACTTTCAGTCTTTCAATTTGAGTTAATTAAATATCTACTATAAGAAAAAATAAAGTTATTTGTTCTTTGTTAATAGATTTATAAGTTAAAATTAAAAGCTTAATTAAGCAAATTTAACAATATTAATTTTTTATAAACTATTTAAAACTCAACTATATAAAATAGCCTTCCTATACACAGAAGCTGTACTCAGGATATGAAAAAAATCATAAACAGCAACAAGAGAAGGTATCCAAATTCTTGAGAGAAAGTCAAGTCCATTCTTGTATACAAATTATTCTTGTTTGTTGAACGTTTTTCCATTAGAGAATTTAAAAGCTGGTCTTAAGTTAGGAAAGAAATTTGTGATTTGATGTCATCTCAACCCCTGGATCTGCCTCAGGATGCTAGAACATCTTGGTCCTCTGAAATATCTGCTTGAACTTATTCAGAAAATTAAGTGGTAAGTAAGTGTTCTATGGAATTTCTTCAACTGAAGAAACCATGTCATTTTAGGATGCTGTGAAGCACCCTAGACACTTAGACAGTGAAGCAATCTGCCTCTGAGAGAGATATCAAATAATAACTTCATATTTCCTTGTACTGAGGAAGAAACTCAGTAAAAACTCAGTGACTGGTCTTCTTGAATGCTGAAATTTCTGTCTCATTGTTATTAAGAGAGCCAAAGTTGGGTCTGTTACAGGAAGAATATATATTTTACTTAAATTATATATTTTTTAACTCAAATTATATATTGTCTTGCCCACCCATCCCCAATCACTAGTCCCTTTCTCTTTACCTCTCATTCATGTCACTTTCAGATTATAGTTGGATATCACTTCCCCATCCCTGTCCTTTAAGCAGAGTTAAGATACCATGTTATATGTGAATTTCATAATCCTCAACACATTTTATTGTAACTACTTACTCACTGCCTGTCTTCTCTGCCAACCAATAAGTCTAAGAGATTAGGAACCATGACTGTTTTTATAACTCTGTACCTGTATTTTCAGAGTGCCTAGCACAACTTAAATACTCAATAATGAGTAAATAAGAACTACATCTCTTAAAAATATGATTTCTCTCACTCTATGTGGGCCACTATAGTAAAAATGCCATAATCAATGACCATTTATTTTCACAGTTCTGGAGGTGGGGAAGTCCAAGATTAAGGTACTGGCAGATTCAATATCTGGTGAAGGAAGGCACAGTCCTCAAAGATGGCACCTTCTGGTTGTGTCTTCATATGGCCATTTCTCTGGGGGTGTCTTTTACAAGGACAGTAATCCCACTCATGACCTAACTATCTCTCAAAGGCCTCACCTTTTAATACTGTCACTTTGGGCATTAAGTTTCAACCTGTAAGTTTTGGAAAGATACAAACATTCAGACCACAGCATCATCTAACAACCCTGGATCTACTATTTCTAAGTCACTATAGGATTCCAGTCACACTTTGGTTCACGAACACTTCTGCTCACAAACAATTCAGTTAGTAAACAGAAACATTAGGAAAAATTTTGCTTCCATTTGCAAACTCCACATGGGGTGACAGACATGACCACGGCCATCTTCCCCAGAATCGTGGAACGAATTATGTTTGGGAACCGAAGTACCACTGTATTTTTTAATTCATAGAATTAAAGATCACAGTACTTTTGATGAAGAGAAATGCCTGAAGATGATCTACTTATGTTTATCAATAGATCCTTTTTTAAACACAATCTTGTAAACGCCCTTTAATTTCTAAGTGAGCTAAAAGAGAGCTACTATGATTGGTGTAAGTGAAGAGAATCAGACACTTGTCTGTTCTACCTCTCAGTCCCCCAAGAAAGTACAACCATGCACACCTCATATAGTTCCACAGAATTTCAAAGTTCCATGGAACACAGTTTGAAAATGACAGAATTGGATTATTTTTATTCATAATATATTAATCAACCTGAAAATCGACAAGAAAAAAGACAAATTAATCAGTGGGAAAAAGTATAAAGCTAATGAAAATTAAGTTCACTGGAAAATAAATATTAATTACCAAAAAGTTATATAAATATGATGTGCTTTTCTGATAACTAGGAAAAAGAATGTAGACTGAAACAAGAAGAAAAATTATCAAGAAGGTGAGAGAACACTGTTATGGAAATAGAAATTGGGAAGCATTCCAATTTTAATTTGTAAATGCCATTAGATCCCGAAATGTTACTGCTAGGTATCTATTCTAAAGAAATTCCAAAAATGTTCACAAAGATAAACATCTTTCAACATATCTTTGTGTATTTTTTTTTTTTTGGTACCGGGAATCAAACTCGGGACCTTGCGCTTGCAAGGCAGGCGGTGGAACCACTGAGCTAAATCTTGTGTATTATTTTTAATAAAGAAGCATTGGAAACAATGTCAGTGACTATCAGTGAAAGATTTAAACACTTAGTCTATGAATCTTATTCTATGAAATACTCATTCTGTGGAACACTATGAAATAATTCTTAATGGCAGATAATAACAAAAACAATGATAAAAATAATAGCTGATATAACAGGATGTTAAATTGGAAGTTTTAACTGATATGCCAAATGCAGTAAATACAGCACATGAAAGTCAGATACCAATTTAATTTTCAGTGAAAATAATACAAAAAAAGTTACAAAACTCCTAAAATCTTGCCCTATTTTAAAAATATTTTAAAGGATATATTTATGGGAAAGTAAAAGAATTGGAGGACTACTTCTTTGCCAAAACTGTTGATGTGCTATGAGTACCACCAAGGTGAAAGAGTTTGGGATGCTCTATGTACATCTTAAGAGAAAAGGATTCCCACACACTATTCAGAGAATGAAATAAGCATCCTCTGAAGTTGGAGGAGGGTGTGCGGCTGACACAGTGAACTGTGTCTGATTACACCTGGTAGATCATAAAGACAGGCAGGCTGTCTAGCTACTCACGGATGAGATGAAGGGGAGGCGGCAGTCTGGGGTGTGGCTTGGCCCCCAAGAGGACCAGAGTGATTCTCATGGGCCAGATGTGGAGCATGGGAGAAGGACAACTAACCTGACAACTTCCTGGGATGTGTCCAGTTGGGCCAACTGAGAGAGTGGGCAGGCCTCAGCAGAGAGAAGCTGCAGGGAGCAGTGCACTTCTAGGGGCTGCAAATGGGGAAATAGCCAGCTGAAAGTGAGCTCGTCACTCTCCCTGAGGGAAATACGGGTGAGAAGTTCCTAGTGGTTGGAAGACATCCTAAGGAATCCATGCAAATATCCTTAAGAGAAAGAATCTTTGTTAAAGGCTGCCTGCTTAGAGTACGGTACACAGTGTATCAATTATTGTTATTCTCTAATTATTTTGTTATGTAATTTTATTTTTCTTAGAAATAAGAAAAATGCTTTTTTATACTTTATTAATATCTACTTGTATTACATTAAAATAATGTTGAAATAATTTAAAATAATTAAAATACTAGTTTCAGTAAAACAAGAAAGCAGCATTAACTAAAATCAAAATGGATTACAATTCTAAATATTAAAATAGAAACTCTGGTAAATAAGGACTAAATGTATAATAGGTCATGTGGAATAGGAAGAAAAAGGGCAAAGGGGAAGGAAGTGGGAGGGCTAGGGGAAAGGAGAGAAGGGAATGGGATTAATATGAGAAAATGGAAAAATAGGAACAAAATCTTTGTAAATAGGGAGGAATGGAGGGGTGGAAGGGAGGGCTGGGCACGGGGGAAAAATAAGAACCAAGAGAGATTATGTAAAGGTGCAAATTTCCAATGATGAATGTCATTATATTGTATACCTAAAATGTACCAATGATTAGAATGAATAATCAAAAATGTAAAATAGGAAGAAAAGGTCCAAAGGGGTAGGGGTAGTGGGAGGGGCAGGGGAAAGGAAAGAAGGGAAAGGAAAAATGATGAGAAATGGAAAAAATGGAAATAAAGTCTTTGTAAATAGGGAAGGGTGGAGGGCGTGAAGGGAGGGCTAGGAATGGGGAAAAAATAAGAACCAAGATGCATTATGTAAAGGTACAATTCCCAATGAGAAATGTAATTGTGTTGTATACCTACAATGTACCAATAAAAGAATTTAATTTAAAAAAAAGAAAGAAAATGCTCAAATACTACTCAGTTAAAAACTGCTAATCTAAGAATTCAGCGGTAAAAGCTTATAAAACAAAATACTCATTTGGGAAAAAATGCTGCCGAGTTCAGAAAGTATAAAACCATCTAATCTTGAAAAATGACTCACCTGCCTCCCTACCCTACCCTTCCCCAGGTTCATCCCTGGAAATGTCAGGGACCACAGAAGAGAGGAAGAGGATGAGGTGAACAGAGAGCATGGAACAAGGACCTGAACTCAACCCGAGAGTAGGCTTCCCATCGACAGCAGATCCTTGCAGAGCAGGGAGGAGCGTTGAGGCTTCCTGGTAAATCGAGTTTGTTTCACACATAGTCCTGAACAGTCTTAATTTCTGAACTGACACCATGTTTACAACTTAAAGTGACTTTAGGAATTTTTTGTTACCTAAGGATGCTCAAGAGACTCCCAGAGTTGTTATCCAAGAGCAGAGGGAAAATCATCCCCAGTGAATAAAATGTTAAGGGCAGGAGATAATAAACAATCGTATTATGATGATCACCCTGCATGCTCCAGTTATGATGCATTAACATTTAGCAAACACTGCTGATTTTGGCAAGCACAATGTTGAACACTTTATTGCATTTTATCAATTCTACTATAGATACTGTTGTAGAAAAATGATATCAAGTGATTAAAGCAAATTGTGGGGTAAAGGATTCCTTGTGTTTGTCTTTCAGTGTGTTTATTTGAAAATATCTAAGGAACATTTGGGAAGGTGTGCTAGTTTGGTTTGGATTCTCCAGGAGCTTCATGTGACTATGAAGGGGGTTTGCAATCCCAAAATCTAATGGAGTGGCCCAGCAGGCTAGAGGCCCAGGGAGAGCCACAGTTCCAATCCAGGGACTATCTGCCAGCAGAATTCCTATTGTACCAGAAGGGACAAGTCTTTGCCCCATGAAGGCCTTCAACTGATTGTAATCGGTTGGCCCCTACTATGGAGAGTAATCTACTTTATTCAAAATCATTGACTTAAATGCTAATCCCTTTCCAAAAACACCTTAACAGAAACATCCAGAAAAACTTTGCCCAAATATCTAGGCACCATGATCCAGCAAAGTTGACACAAAATGAACCATCATGAACGATACACACTAAACTGATAGCAACTGGGTACCTTTGGGGCAGGAAGTGAAAGTGAAAGGAAATTAAGCAGGATCTTACTCTATAAATCAGTGTATACTATTCACCCTTAGACCCAAGTAAGGACAAAAGTATCCTGCTCCTGCTTCTGCATTATAGACAACCCTTCTGCAACTTCACTCTGATCCCTTCTTCTCTCCAAATGGTCAGGAACCCTCAGGCCCAAAAGCATGTGCTTTCCCACAGTTCTTTGGCGATTATATTGGACAGCATGTCAGGAATCTAGGACTCGGGATTGCATGTCAGGGGCCCAGAGTCTGCATAGGGCTCCTTCCCAAGCCCAGCCTCTTGAGGGCAGCTATACCAGCCAAGTGTGTAGACCCCCAACCTTCGCAGGTGACAAGGCACAGGTGTATCACCCTGCTGAGGATGAAGTTGGATGTACAGCCTGGGTTTTCACACACATGTACACAAGGCCCCTTGCTATGGCATGAGAAGATGGGGGGGGGGGCAGGGTCAGCTCTTAACACCAGGGCACGTTTTGACAAAAGACCCCGAAGAGCCTGAGACTTCTTTATTTGAATTACAGCTTCTAATTGTTTCTTTTTTTCTTCTTTTTTTTTTTTCTGGTATCAGGGATCGAACTTGGGTCCTTCTGCTTGTTAGGCAGGCGCTGGAAGCACTGAGCTAAATCCCTGGTCCTGAATTACATCTTCTAATTCATTAGAATGGAATATTTGACAAGAAAAAAGGCTATGTTGGGAAAATGTAATTTAAAACAAAATCTTCTCCAAGCTCAAACCCCTCCCCTCAAATGTAATAGAGAAAGAAATCAGTTCTATCACTGAATAACTGTTAAACCAGAATATAATATCCATCATAGACAATCCACTGAGAAATTATAAAAACATAGGAAAAAGTCTTCTCTTTTTATGGACCTAAGCAAATCCAACCCATAACGTACATGTTCTCAAGATAAATAATAATTATTCCTCAAATAAGAAGTCTGGGCAGCACCATGTGATGAAGCGCTCACTCTAACTTCACCTGGTAATTGATACAACCATCTGTGTTAATTAACTGATCTAATACAATGGACCAAAATCTTCTCTTGACTTGATGATGGAGGTAATTTTACAACCAGGACCAAGGTGCCTGCCAAATTCATTCTCTTAACTTCTCATAGATCATGGCAAGCTGAGGTGCTATTTCTTGATAATAGTCAATGAGATGGTTGCCAGCTTCTCAAGAAAGATATCTCTGAATAAAAAAGCTGGAAAAAGACTTTTTTAGTTTCTAAAATTTTACATAGATTTCAGAGATGAAGAGAGAACTTACAAGTTTTCTAAAGTAAATGCTCTACTAAAAGGAAGGAGAGGGAAAGCTTTTCCCCCATTTTTAACAGAAAGAAATAAGTCTCTGATTTTTAATTTTTATTAGTCCTTGGAAATAGACCCTAAATCACTTAAAAGTTTGTTACCTTCATTTATAACCTGCAGCAATTTGGACATATTATACAAGGACCTCTATTTATTTTTTGCAAGGACTTCCAAATATTACAGGCAAGTATCCCAATATATTGCTTCTCCCTCCCAACAACAATGATATATTACTTGTTAATTTCATTTTTTAACAATTTTTATAAAAGGAACTGAGCTACCTATTTTCCAGATGAGAAAATTGAAGACAGGAAACACAGCACTTCTTGGGGTTCTCTAGGAAACCAGTTAAAGAATCACCACTAGAACCCAGCTCCAATAAATGATACTACTCCCACTCGCCCTGATTGCTTACTATAATTCAAGCAATCCTGATATAGCGCAATAAGTCAGACATAGCCTATGAGTTAAATATCAAGGATCTCAACAAACCTGAATATGGAATTTAAATTCTTAAAATTTAGCAAACTTTGGTGCATAATTGCTGTTTAAGAAGCAAGCCTTCAATTAATGTCAGAAGAGGTCATCTTGCACTTCCGGAGTTGGAGATTTTGTAAACACTGCCCTGCCCCTTTTTCTCACCCCATGCCAGCATTCAGACTTCTTAAATCCTTAGGGTCTCATGTTTCCCCAACCACTTCTAGCTCTGACTTCCTCGTCCTGTAACTCTCCACTTCATTTGCACTGAACCTCCGCTGCCTCCCTCTGCTTCATGTCAAACCAAACATGGAGCCCAACCTCATGCTCAAAGAAGGCTTTGTGCCTTCTCCCCTGTACTGAAGGAAGCCTCTTTCCTCGGCTTTCCTTAATGTTTCTCACTCGACTGCACACACACATACCCAAACATGCACACCTAACATATCCTGACTCAAGATTCTTTTCCTACCTTTCTAATTTTCTGTCCTCTCACTTTTTTTTTCTTAAAACTCAATTCCTTTCATTTCATTATACAAAACAATTTAGGTTTCACTCCCAGATCAGCTGCTACCTTTGTGTTTCCCAGAATCTGCATCCTATTGATTCTGGGGACCACTCTTCAACAGCAGAAAAGAAAGGGAAGAGCCTTCATCATTTCTATTTTTTCTTTTTCCCATCAGTGGAAGGGGATAGAACAGAAATTAATTTTTCCACTACAGCAATTAAGATTATTTCAGCTGTAACAGAACAATTCAAACTGAAATAAATGCAAAATGCATTTGTCACAGCATGCAACAAGAAGTCTAGAGGTTGGGAGCTTTTGAAATTGACTTCAGGACAAGTTCTCTCTATCTTTTTGCTCTGTGATCCTCAATTTACTAGCTTGGTCCTTACAGCTGCATAGTTCTCAATGTCAGGCTGAAAAACACAAATGTTTCCTCTTTTCAATCTCTTTTGATCTGGAAGGAAAACCTTTGCTCAGCATTTCATTGGCTGGAGTCAGGTCACCACATTCCCCTTCAAATAGTATGGCAAAAACTTGAACTATCAAGATTAGTTTAGACCCTTCATGATTAGCTTCCTGGACTGAGATAAAGGACAATTCCTGAATTCATTTGTTCTGATGATTATAAAGAGACAACAAACCATTCCAAAACCGAGTGGTTTAAGGTGACAATTTACTACAGTCTCCCATAGCTTTGTGAGTGGACTGGACTGGGCTAGGCCTCTCTGGGGTCTCATGTGCCTGCCATCAGATGACTACACTGGAGCCTCCTGAGGCTCAGCTGAGCTGGGACATTCCCAAGGGAGCCCCCTTGCTAGGCCCTGGTCCCAGTGCTTGTCCACATGGCCCCACTCCTAGTAGAGTGGTCCATACTTCGTATAGGGCAGCTCAGTGCTCTCAAAGACAAGGAGCAGCAGTTGCCATTCTTCTTGAAGGACAAGTCTGGAACTTGCTATAGCAATTAGTCATTGCTTAAGGACAGGGAAGCCTTCTGAAAAGTGCATTGAGAGCCAGTTTTGTCATTGTGCAAACATCATAGAATGCACTTTTGCACACCTACGTGGAACACGTCACTCACTGATGCACTCAGGAGACACAGTAAGCATGACACACGTGAGGCTGCTGAAGGCAAAACACAGCATTCTGCTGTGTAGTAAACTCTAGATAAATAAAATACACACTAGACAATGATTAAAAGCATGATATAGCAAATACATAAATCAAAAACATCATCTTTTATATGAGCTATCATGTACTGTATATGTTTGTAGGAACTATACTTTTTTTGGTACCAGGGATCAAACTCGGGTCCTCGCACTTGTGGGGCAGGCAGCAAAACCACTAAGCTAAGTCCCCAGGTCTGAACTATACTTTTATAGGACAGGTTCATTTACACCAATATCACCACAAACACATGAGCAATGTGCAGCACAACAAGGTCACAAGGTGATAGGAAATTGTCAGCTCCATTATATTTTCATGGAACCATCATTGTACAAGTGATCTGTCATTGTATATATGGTTCATCATGTGGTACATCATTGACCAAAACATCATGTGGCACACAACTGTATTCTTTTCTATCCAATTCTTCCTCCACATTCTATGGTTCAAACCAGTCCAGGCCAGATTCTAGAGACTCTCTTTCTCCATGAAGAAGTATAATGTATGAGCCATTGGGAAACAACTCACACAGTCATCTTTGGAGTCGAGTTATTGCTGACATTCAAATAAAATCAGAATCCTGCTGACGAGGAAAAAGCAGAAAAACAGCTATTGAGCAGACAACCACCAACCTTCACTTGGCAAAACTGTCTCTGAGGGTAAGAGGTAGGTTTGTAATCAGCAGAATTATAGGGCCTCACAATTATCCTTATACAGAACATTCATCCATAAGAAATCTACATAAAAGAATCACCCCGCTGCAGACAGGCAGGTCTGTGCACGCCTTACCGAGGTCCTGAGTCACGCGGAAGACGCCGAATCACCCCGCTGCAGACGCCGAATCACCCCGCTGCAGACGCCGAATCACCCCGCTGCAGACAGGCAGCCACCTGGTTCCACACTACAAAGACACAGAGGACCCCAGACCACCGGACCAAGGTACTGAGTCCTGCTGCTCCCGGACCAGAGGTAGGGGCTTCTGAGCCACCGTCCCACTGCTCCTGGGCCAGAGAAAGGGGCTTCCCGGTCACCATCACTCCCGCTGCTCCCAGCCCAGAGGAAAGGGCTTTTGGGCCACCTTCTGTCCCGCTGCCCCTGGCCCAGAGGAAGGGGCTTCCGGGCCACCATCCCTCCCACCACTCCCGGCCCAGAGGTAGGGGCTTCTGAGCTACCATCCCACTGCTACTGGTCCAGAGGAAGGGGCTTCCTGGCCACCATCACTCCGGCTGCTCCCAGCCCAATAGAAAGGGCTTTGGGGTCACCATCCCTACAGCTGCTCCCGGCCCCTGTCCCACCTCTCCCAGCTCAGAGGAGGTAATCCATACAGGTGCTAAAAGCCCCCCCACCCCAGTCGAAATGAGAAAACACTTAAATAAGTCTCAAAACCAGACTTCCAGATCACCTACAGCAACCCCAAAGGGAAATGACATGGAACACTCTGATACTCAACCACCTGGACCCACTGAACTGGCAACAAAAGGGGATCTGGAAAAAATGAAATCAGAAATAATTTCTCAGATAACAGAAGAAATTGTGCCCCTACTGCAAGACATGATTAATAAATCTAGAGAGGAGCTCAGGAACATGATGGAACCACAACACAAGAAACAAATGGAATCCATAAAACAGATCCAAATAGATTTCCAGGACATGAAAAACTCCACTGAAAGTCTACACAGCAGAATGAGCCAATATGAAGACATAATTTCAGATATAGAAGATAAGATTGCAATTAGTGACCAGGAAAAGAAAAATTGCTTCAAAATTAAAAGGGAACATGAGAAATCAATCCAGCAGCTGCTAGATGATTCAAAGAAGAATAACATAAGACTAATTGGGCTCAATGAAGAAACAGGAGAGAGTGCAGATAACATAAAAAATCTCTTCACAGAAATAATGGCAGAAAATTTCCAAGCATGGGAAAAGAGCTTGACATACAGATAAGTGAGGCATATAGGACTCCAAATAGGCTTAATCAAAAAAATCTACACGTAGGCATATAATTGTTAAGATTCCAGAAACACAACAGAAGAACAAAGTTCTACAAGCAGTTAGAGAAAAGAAACAAATCACATACAAAGGAAAGCCCATCAGAATCACAGCAGACTTCTCAACACAAACCATCAAGGCAAGAAGAGCTTGGAGTGACATATTCCAAGCCCTAAAAGAAAACAGCCTCCAACCCAGATTGATGTGCCCTGCAAAACTATCTCTCAAAATTGATGGAGAAATAAGATACTTGTATGACAAAGAGCACCTTAGGAACTTCATGAATACCAAACCAGCACTCCAAAGAATTTTACACAATATCCTAGGAACAGACATTGAGGATCACAGCCCCAGGAAGCAAAGCAGAATGAACCCATCTGGCATGACAAGAAATTAAATGTAAAGGGGAGAGCCCAACAAAAAGAAAAAGTCATGGCAATGACAAGTCAGTATGTTTCAGTTATAACCATCATTGTTAATGGTCTCAATTCACCAATCAAAAGAAAGAGACTGGCAGAATGGGTCAAGAAGCAAAATCCAACAATATGCTGCATACAAGAAACACACTTCATTCAAAAGGAAACTCATAGGCTGAAAGTTAAAGGGTGGAAAACAATACTCCATGTAATAGGAACCCGAAAAAAAACAGGAGTAGCTATCCTCTTTGCAGATCAAGTAGATTTCAAACCAACACTGATTAAGAGAGACGAAGAAGGACACTACATCCTTGAAAAGGGAAGAATCCAAGAGGAAGAGATGACAATCATAAATATCTATGCACCAAACACTAGGGTGCCCAACTATATAAAACAAATACTAACAGACATGAAAAGTCATATATGCACTAATACAATAGTAGTGGGGGACCTCAACACCCCACTGTCACAAATAGATAGATCAACTAGACTAAAACTAAGTAATGAAATACTACAACTCAATCGAACTCTTGAACAAATGAACTTAACAGATGTTTACAGAGTCTTCCACCCCACAAAATCAGAATACACATTCTTCTCAGCTGCACATGGGTTGTTCTCAAAAATAGACCACATACTCACACATAGAACATGTTTACATAAGTGCAAAGGAACTGAAGTTATCCCCTGTATATTATCAGTCCACAGTGCGATGAAATTGGAGATCCATAGCAAAAGAAACTCAAAAAACTTCATAAACACGTGGAAATTTAACAACATACTTCTGAATAACCAATGGGTCACAGAGGAAATTAAAGAAGAAATCAGACAGCTCCTTCAATTAAATGACAATACAACATATCAGAATCTATGGGACACAATGAAAGCAGTCTTATGAGGGAAATTCATAGCAGTGAATATGAATATTAGGAAAACAGAACGAGCCCAACTAAACAACCTGATGCTCAACCTCAAGCTTCTAGAAAAAGAAGAGCAGGACAACCCCAAAGCTCATACAAGGGAGGAAATTATAAAGATCAGAGGAGAAATCAATGCAATGGAGACTAAGAGAACAATACAAAAAATCAATGAAGCCAAGAGTTGCTTCTTCGAAAGAATCAACAAAATTGACAAACCCTTAGCCAACCTTGTCAGAAAAAGGAAAGAAAAGGCCCAAATCCATGCAATTAGGAATGAAAAGGGTGAAACTACAACAGACCCAGCAGAAATCCAGAGGATCATCAATACCTACTTCCAGAACCTATATGCCAATAAGATGGACAACACAGAAGAAATGGACAGATTCCTAGACACATATGAATTACCAAAGTTGAACGAAGAAGACAAAAAAATTCTGAACAACCCAGTATCAACCAATGAAATTGAAAATATAATTAAAACCTTATCAACTAAGAAAAGCCTGGGCCCTGATGGCTTCACTGCTGAATTCTACAAGACATTTAGAGAGGAACTGCTGCCACTACTGTTTAAACTCGTCAGTGAAATTGAAAGGGAAGCAATACTCCCAAATTCATTCCTGGAAGCAAGCATCACCTTGATCCCCAAAGCAGAGAAAGACCCAACCGAAAAGGAAAACTAGAGGCCAATCTCACTAATGAACATAGATGCAAAAATCCTTAATAAGATACTGGCAAACAGAATGCAGAAAATCATCAAGAAGATCATACACCCTGATCAAATGGGATTCATCCCAGGGATGCAGGGATGGTTCAATATACGAAAATCAATCAATGTAATACATTATATCAATAGAGCCAAGGACAAAAACCATATGATTATCTCCATAGATGCAGAAAAAGCATTTGACAAAATCCAACATGCATTTATGATAAAAACCCTACAAAATATTGGAATAGATGGTCTCTAACTCAAAGTGATAGAAGCCATCTATGAAAAGCCAATAGCCAATATCATACTAAATGGTCAAAACCTGAAATCCTTCACACTAAAATCGGGAACAAGACAAGGATGTCCACTATCACCACTCTTGTTCCATATAGTGCTGGAAACATTAGCCACGGCAATTAGACAAGAGAAAGAAATAAAAGGAATCAAGATAGGACATGAAAAAGTCAAATTGTCATTATTTGCAGATGACATGATACTCTATATAGAACACCCCAAGAACTCCACCAAAAGTCTTCTAGACTTAATAACCAAATTCAGTGAAGTAGCTGGTAACAAGGTCAACACACAAAAATCAATAGCTTTCCTCTACACCAATGACAGACTCACTGTGAGAGAAATAGGGCAGACCATTCCTTTCACAATAGCATCCAAAAAACTGAAATACCTAGGAATCATCCTAACAAAAGAAATCAAAGGCCTCTTCTCTGAAAACTATGGCATTCTGAAAAGAGAGATTGAAGATGATATCAAAAAATGGACAGATATCTCCTGCTCCTGGGTAGGAAGGATTAATATAGTGAAAATGGCCATACTTCCAAAACTGCTATATAGATTTAATGCAATTCCAGTTGAGATCCCAGTAGCATACTTCATGGACCTTGAGAAAACAATCCAAAAATTCATTTGGAACAAGAAGAGACCCAGAATAGCAAAAGCAATTCTAGGTAACAGAGACATGGCAGGGGGTATCACAATCCCCAACCTGCAACTCTACTGCAAAGCTACTGTGATAAAAACAGCATGGTACTGGCAAAGAAACAGACCTGAGGACCAGTGGAACAGATTAGAAGATGCAGAAACAACGCCAGACACACTCAGCCATGTCATCTTCGATAAAGGAGTCAAACACCCTCACTGGAGGAAAGATAGCCTCTTTAATAAATGGTGCTGGAAAAATTGGGCTTCAACTTGCCAAAGATTAAAACTAGACCTATATCTCTCACCATGCACTAAACTAAAATCAAAATGGATTACAATTCTAAATATTAAAATAGAAACGCTGAACCAGTTGGAACAGAGGTTAGGTAGAACTCTTGAAGACATTGGTGTAGGAATAGATTTTATGAACAAAACCTCAGTTGCCCATGAACTAGCACAATCAACAAGCGGGATCTCTTCTTATTAAAAGGCTTCTGCACAGCAAGAGAAACCACCAGCAGAGTGAAGAGACAACCCACAATGTGCGAAAAAATCTTCACCTGCTCTTCCTCAGACAAAGTTCTACTATCTCGAATCTATAAAGAACTTAAAAAGATCAGACCTCCTAAATTTAAAGACCCAATCCAAAAATGGGCATCTGAAATGAACAGACATTTCTCACACAAAGAAGTAGAAATAGCAAATAAATACATGAAAAAATGTTCAACATCACTGGTCATTCAAGAGATGTAAATGAAAACAACGCTGAGATTCCACTTCACTCCAGAAAGAATGGCTGCTATCATGAAATCAACCAAGAACAAATGCTGGCGGGGCTATGGGGAAAGAGGAACCCTGCTCCACTGCTGGTGGGAGTGTAGACTGATGCAACCACTGTGGAAATCAGTATGGAGATACCTCAAAGAACTAGGACTGGAAGTCCCATTTGACCCCGCTATTCCACTGCTGGGGATCTTCCCCAAAGAATTAAAAGAATCATACCACAGTGATATCTGTGCACCCATGTTCATAGCAGCACAGTTTATAATAGCTAAAACTTGGAAACAGCCCAAATGCCCATCAACTGGAGACTGGATAAAGAAAATGTGGTTTTTTTAATAAAATGGAGTACTACTCAGCCATAAAAAATGAGAAATTAGAGACATTTATAGCTAAGTGGATGCACATTGAGGTGATACTCTTAAGTGAAATAAATAGGACACACATGAATACATTCCGAATAGTTTCTCTGGTGTGAGAAACTGAAAGTGTAAATAAGGACTAAATGTATAATAGATAATGTGAAATAGGAAGAAAAGGGGCAAAGGGGAAGGAAGTGGGAGGTCTAGGGGAAAGGATAGAAGGGAATGAGATTAATATGAGAAAATGGAAAAATAGGAACAAAATTTTTGTAAATAGGGAGGACTGGAGGGGTTGAAGGGAGGGCTGGGCAAGGGGGAAAAATAAGAACCAAGAGAGACTATGTAAAGGTGCAAATTTCCAATGATGAATGTCATTATATTGTATACCTAAAATGTACCAATGATTAGAATGAATAATCGAAAATGTAAAATAGGAAGAAAAGGTCCAAAGGGGTAGGGGTAGTGGGAGGGGCAGGGGAAAGGAAAGAAGGGAAAGGAAAAATGATGAGAAATGGAAAAAATGGAAATAAATTTTTTGTAAATAGGGAAGGGTGGAGGGGTTGAAGGGAAGGCTAGGAATGGGGAAAAAATAAGAACCAAGATGCATTATATAAAGGTACAATTCCCAATGAGAAATGTAATTGTGTTGTATACCTACAATGTACCAATAAAAGAATTAAAAAAACAAAATCTACATAAATTCCTGTAACTTGTATCAATCTTAGCTACCATAATTTTTAAATCATAAGATATTTTACCTGATAGATATTCAGAGATCATTTTTCCAACAAATCACTTTACAGTTTAGAAACAGGGACTCAGGAAATTTTATACTCTGTCCAAGGTAGTAATGAATGGCAAAACCAGGACATCGACCACTAAGTCTGGGACATTTCTCACTCTTCCATCCCTACCTCTACAATAGAGTTCAAGTCTTCAGCTGAGTAGCAGAACACTGGATTAGGAGTCACAGACTATGTTCTACATCTAGCTTAATGCAACACAGACTAATACTGACCCCTTCAATATCCTGTTACCATAGCAGAAAGACTTGCCAATCTTACAGTCTGTGCTTAACTAAAACACTACATTTCCCAAGTTTCCTTGAAGCAAGAAAAAGTCATATGACAAAGTTCTGACCAATAAGATTTAAGCACAAGTTGGGGCTGGGGATTTAGCTCAGCGGCTCTGCCGCCTGCCTCACAAGCGCAAGGTCCCGAGTTCAATCACAGGTACAAAAAAAAAAAAAATTTAAGCACAAGACTATAACTTCCAGGAAACCTCTTCCCCAGCTGGCATTTAGCCTTAGTTTTTTTTCTCCTTCTTATCCTTCCTCCATCCTGACACGCTACTCTATGGTCACAGCCAGAATTCTAGTGTCAATGTTAGATCACATAGACATAGAAACCATTGTGCACAGTTGCCCATAAATGGTTTTATTTTCTCCCTTGTGCTAGTTAATCTTTCTTGTCAACATGATGCATTAAGAGACTCCAGGAGAAGTGATTGATTTGTGAGGACACTTACCTACTGATAAGTTTTTAGCTGAACAGGCTATTAAAAGGTAGGGCCTAGTTGGAAGAGGTGAGTCATGAGGGCCTGAGCCTAGGGACTATGTCTAGTCCCTGACCCCTTTCTCTCAGACTCCTCCCTTGCTTTTTACTTCCCAGTCACCATTAAGTGAGCAGCTTTATTCTACCATGTCCTTCCACCATAATGTTTCTGCCTTGGAGTTAGCTAACCATGGACTGAAACCTCTGAAACCATGAGCCAAAATAAACTTTTCCCCCATTAACTTGTTATTTCCAGGCATTTTTTCACAGCAACAGGAAACAGCCAAATATATCCCCCAAATCTCTCCCTCTCAGCTTCCACAATCTGTAGATGTAACATTATTACCTTCTCTGGTACAAAACTTCTCCTTACTTTGGCATCATCCCCAGCTCCCTTTTTTCTGTCACTGGACCTTAAATCCTTCACCAGGTCTTTCTGATTCTTTTATCAATATATCCTTTGGCTCTTCCATCCTAGGCTGGCTCTGCCTGAGCAGCTATCTGACTTGTAGTCACAGTGACAGCAACAACTGAAGCCACTTGATAAGGTGATACTTTGCTTGCTATCTTGGCTGTATCCGTTGCTTTTGTCAGTCACTGTTCATTGTGTTCTCTGCGGGCATTGCATCTTACCAGGTAGGAAAGAAATGACAGGGACAGGGGCTTCCACCAATGAATATGCAGTCCAACCAAAGAGACAGTATGTCATTCATTCATTCTCTCAACTAACTTTAATTTTGTACTTGTTGCATGCCAGGACCTGGTGTCAAAGACAGAAAGATGACTGAAACATAGCTCTTGTTCCCAAGGACCAGTCTTTCCAGCAGAGAAGCTAGACATATAAAATTGAAACCAGAAAAAAATAACTAGATGGAAATTTATTTTCAAGAGGAAAGTCCCAAAGCCAAGTTTCTGTTTGTCATTCAAGGAACAACAATGCAAACCCACCCAGAGCCTCTTAGGCCCAGCCTACACATTCTGAAGAGAGTCCCATTGAGCCCATGCAATAACCTACAGCACGCCAACTTCTGTTGTAATCTCTTAGTGGTTTCAAAATGCCCATCTATCGTTTTAGCTAAATGGGATTTGGGTGATTATATTCCTTCCAGCTCTAAATTTCTGTGTTCTGTGAAATACATAACTAATGACAGTTATGGTTACCCAGACACATATACATGAGTGCTGAGAGGTGCTTAGAGTGATAAGAGTGTCTGGAGATGAACAAGTCAGTCTAGAGGGGTTTAACAGGGAAAGTACCCACATAGGCATTCCAGTAGGAGCCAGAGTGCTTTCCTGTCAATAATTCTTCCAACTGAAAACAGTCACAATCAGAACCCTAACTTATACTTATTACAGAAAGGGTTTCCACATACACATTTCATTAGACAATAAGACACTACTATTTAATAAAATGTTATGGTTGCATTGCATATTTTTATTTTCTACACCACCACCGATTTCTAAAAACAAATTTAAAATGTCTTATAATGAAACATACTTGTAATAGACAAGTAAATTAGAATGATGGCATCAATTAGCACATTTAGCTCTGAACTCCTTAGTAGCTAAGGCAAAATGCAAAACATCCTGGATTACACAGTTTACACTACCTGATTAAAAAGAAGCATATCCTTTTTTTAAAGATCTCTTTAAATTTTGAAGGAGAATGTATTTATAGGTCTTTATGAATGGGACAATGAATACTTTGAGAATATATTCAAGAACAGATTTACAAATACAATATTAAGTCAGTGCTCAGAAACCAATACATAGATCCAAACTAAATCCAGTGTAGAAAATGCACCAATATGATGTTTCTGTGAACTTAGAAGTAATAAAGTTCCTATTTTTGTGACTCTTTTGGAAAACTGAACATCATAAGCTCAACTGCCAGCCCAGTCAAGCTGCGACTCAGCACAGATACAAATCTGTGTGTCTTAGAACTTTGCAACAGGACCTTGGAGGGTTCTCAGTGAATTTTCAGTCCACACTTGCTGACCACCTGACCAAGGTAAGACAAACTGAGTCCACCAAGTGCTATGACAAAGGATCATAAAAATCCTCGGGTGGAAACAGCTTTTCTCCTGGGCTTAGTGATCTTGAACTCTGAATGCCCCAAGTCAACTCCACTAAATGCCATTGGCAGTGCTGGACGATCTTCTCGAATGGACCAGGTGCCGTTTCCAAGTGCCAGAAATAGAGCAGAGTTGTTGATGCTTCTTCCTTCTCTGTCTGAAGTTTGACAGCTTGGATTTCTCTGGTCTCCTGCACAAATGCCAAATTTCTCCTGGACTTCTCAGTCTAGTTCCCACTCTGATCACCAGACAGCTTCCCAGCAGTTACCTAGTTTCTCATCCTGGAAGGAAACAGCAGTGATCAATGCTATTTAATAAGCAGGGACATTGGAGACCAACAGTGGACCTTCTGGGGCAAAACAGGATTCCAGTAACCACTTTCCACACTTGGTTTCCTACAAGTTTTCTATAGAACCAAGAACCCATGTGGAAATTCCCAGACTCTCCTAAATCCATAAGGCAGATTCTGAATGCCCCAGAGGGCTTTAAACACTTTTTCTCCCAGTCTTTCAAAGATCAAAAAGGAATCATTCTCTCTCTATATATATTTTTTTAAGGTGGACACATCTCTGTGTCTTTACTTTTTTTTCCCCTTAAATTCTTTTATTGGTACATTTTAGGTATACAATATATTTACATTCATCATTGAGAATTTGTACCTTTACATGACGTATCTTGGTTCTTATTTTTTTCCCATTCCCCTGCCCTCCCTTCACCCCCTCCACTCCTCCCTATTTACATAGACTTTGTTTTCATTTTTTCCTTTTCTCATATTTTTTCTTTCCCTTCTTTCCTTTCCCCTACCCCTCTCACTCCCCTACCCCTTTGGAACTTTCATCCTATTTCATATTATCAGTTATTCATTTTAGTCCTTATTTACACTTTCAGTTTCTCACACCAGAGAAACTATTCGGTATTTACACGTGTGTCCTATTTATTTCACTTAAGAGTATGGCCTCAATCTATGTCTTTACTTGCAACTCTTCCACTCGTATGGACCTGACTCTCCCTTATTCACCTCTTAAAACACTATTTGTCTTTGAAAACCACAGTCAGACATCATCACTTTCAGAAAATTCCTTGAAATCCTCCTCTCTTTGTGGAAATAAATCACCCTCACTGTGCACTCTCACTTTACTTTGCATAGACCTTATTATTGCTGGTATCATTTCATGTATTTATGTCTTGTGCTCAGCTCTAAACTCCAAGAGACAGAAATTTTTACTGTTTGTTGTAGTCTTCAACCTTAGCACAGGGGGTACCATTTTCTAGGGGCTAAATTGAGGCTTGCCAAACTATCTGAACAAAGGTTTTTAAGTAGGGTTAAAAATTTCAAATGTGGCCCTAGGGATGCATCTGGCTCCCAGATGACCTAGGAAGGTTCACCTATTCCAAAGCTGTCTCCCACACTTCAAGTTAGATTAAGAGTTGTTACAATTAATCCTGTAAAATTCAAGACCTTGGCTGCAGATAAGACGGGATAGAGAAGAATTCTGTGCTGAAAGAGGTTATAAAACATGTTGAAGAAGGATAGTTTGAAATTTTTTTCCCTATTGTTTCCTGCTTCTCCCCATTCCCAACTCAGGTCCACTGAATTCTTCCATTTATACACCAAGAGCCTATTTTCTCCTTAGCTCACTGAAAGTCAAAAGTCTCTCACTAGGAACCAGAAAGACAAGGTGTGGGCATTTCCTTCACTCTAGGGGCAGAAGAATCAACTCACTTAAATCTGAAGAGAAAGATGCAAATGCCTATTTGCAACATGAGCTCTCTTTTCTTAGAAATAGGAACATTTTTGCCAGCCTGGTAGTCCATACCTATAATCCCAGCATTCAGGAACCTGAGGCCAGAGGAACTCTGCAAGTTTGAGGCCAAGCTGGGCTACATGCTGAATTCAAGGCCGGTGAACACATCGCAAGAACTTGTCTCAAAAAAAAGAAAAGAAAGAACATATTCCTTTCGCTGCTGGGAAAGAGAGACAAGAAGGGGAGGGGACCATGCTAGGAGTTTTTGAGAAGACAGAGGCTGGAGCCACTAGCTTGAGCTGCTCAGGACCCACAGTCACCCCAGCACTCTTGTATGCAAGGACCCCAAGCCGACAGCAGCCAAACTATTGCCTGGGGATTCTCTGGAGTTGGAGTGACTCTCATAAGAGAACCCTCCTCTCCTACCCATCCTAGTACAGCCCTTCTCTTGTGATAATAGTGTGCCCAGGAGACTATTAAGCTCCTTGCAGAAGGGAGAGTGAACAGTATTGTCAGGAAGATGGCAAGAAGAGAAAGCCTTCTGATAAAAAGGCTAATAGGATGGGACGACCTGGAATAATTTTTAAATGAACCACCCTCAGCATCAGCACAGCCGTGGGACATATTCCCATTAGTGATTTGTTCTGAAACATGGAACCTTTTCCACTCCACATCGCAGCTCAGGTCCTGGAGTTCCGCTAGTCCCTACAGCACTCTAGTTAAATGACCTATGGCTTCAGGAAGGAGCCACCTCCTCTCTGTCTGCAGGCAACACAGTTATTCCTCGTGGTCAAGCATGCTTTGGATCATCCAGCTTCCAGCTAAGACTCCTCTGAGTGTTAGCATTTTTAGTTCTGGGGGCTCTCTTCCAAAGTGTACTGAAAGTTAGAATCTATCCTAAAATATACATTTTCTTACTTGGTGACTGAGGCGTGAAATGGAATCATGTGGGATAAGGAAGTGGCAGAGTAGAACAAAGAAACAATACCAACAACACAGAAATTAGTGTTTCCTGAGCTCTGGGAAACACATGTTTGAGAAAGTTAATTCCCTGGAAAGTGCTTGCTTCTGTGTTGTAGTTTTTCTGTTCTACTCTACCACTTCCTCATCCCATGTGATTGCTTCATGGTTCAGTCACTGAAAAGAAAATGTATATTTTAATTTTGAAGTGCGAATTCTGAAACATCTTTGAAGTGTGCGTTGGTGCAACAAAGCTGAATCCCTAGGCCTGACAGATCAGCAGCAGAGGTGAGACGACAGAAAAGAAAGTTGAGAGCTGGAAAAGTGGATTCAGCAAGAGCATTTTGGATGACACTAGGGGGCAAGAAGTAACTAAGTGGCAAACTAACCTATGTTGCTTAAACTCAGTAAAAATGAAGGCCACCAAAACAACAACAACAGTAATAATAATAATGATTCAATTACCCCTAGGAGGCAGGTGGTAGCAATTAACAGAACAAAGGAGAGTTTTTTTCTTTACATGGATTTTTTTTTTTTTTGGAAGAGAAGCACTTCAATGCTTGAGCCCAATTAAGAGAATTCTAATATTAATTGCTTCACGTGTGAAGAATAAATTCAAAAGAAAGGTGCCTACAATAGGTTATTGTTGTTCTTTCAATGTGAAGTACAGTATTTTAAGTGACCAGTCACATTTTTTAATGGTGAAAAGGCCAACAATTGTTTTTCCAAGACAGTTACTCAATAATCCTTACACTAACTGCTGTTAGAGAGAAAATCGTTGGAGACAGGGAATTGATGGCTATGGAGACACAAGACCTATAGAAGCTTCAATACAGAACACTTCTGTGTCTAGTGGGCAGTTGTACCACAGTCGTGGTCGTCAGGGACTAAACTAGCACTATTTTTAAAACTTATTTATCTTGATATAGTTTGGCTTTTCTAAAGAAAGAGACAAAAAGAAAAGAAAAGAAACTCATCTTATTGTATGTTACATGGATAACTTTAATCTCAGTAGCTTTATGCTATTTGTTACTCTAAGAAAGACAACATAGGTGTTACCCAAGCAGCCCCCTTCCCTGCTCTAAAATAAAAACCTCCTTCTGTGATTCTTGAGATAGTCTCCACATTGTAGTTTACTTACAGAAGTGGAGGAGAAAGGACAATGATCTCTCAAGCCCTTGCAGCACTTCTAAGGGGTCGTAGCAATCTAAAACTTGATCCTATGATTAAAAGAAAACAGGGTTGTTTGTGGAAAGTCACATTTACCAATCTAACAGGCATGAATGATGTGGACTCACCGGAACACAGACTCAACTGAGGAAAAGAAGTAAGTCTTGGAATAAAAAGACAAAAAGACATGGGCCAGCCATGTCTCCAAAAAGGCCTCTGGTCCATAGACATCTCTGTGAATTTCTCAGTAGTTCAATTATCTATTAAACCTCTCCTGAACCTTTCAGTAGCAACTTCTCATTCCATTCTATTACTCAAGACAAAGTGAGACAAATAGCCTAAACAGGAAAAAGAAAAAACTCTATTAGCAATGCTTACTAAAATCAAGAACATAGAACTTTTCCCTTTAAAAAATGAGTTATAAATTTTTCAAATCATGACTTTGACCATTTATTATTTTTATTTAAGAACAAAATGTATAGAATCTGAAGAAAGCACACACATGAACAAATGGCTCAGGAACCACACATATAATTTCAGAGATTAAATCCCTTTAGTGTTTCATGTTTTTGAACTCACATTAAGTCAATAAATTTTGAAGTTATGGGTTTCTAGAGCAACAAGAATTTTCTAATTCCCTCATAGTGAATATTTTATACTCTGAAAAATATATAAGCAAACCCAAATTGAAAGGCATTCTATAAAATAAGTGATTTGTACTCTTCAAAAATGTCAAGGTCATGACAAAGACAGACTGGGACTTCCAGATTGAGGGAAACAAAGAGACTTGACAGCTGAATGCAATGCATCGCCTGGGACTTTCTCCCACCATAAAGAACATTATTGGGAAAATCAGCAAAATTTGAATATGTTAGATTAGATAATAGTATTATATCAGTGGTATTATATCATTATATATTATATCAATACTATATACTATATATTATATAGTATATAGTATTATATCATTGCACTATAGTTATGTAAAAGAATGCCCTTGCTTTAATATTTGCAGACCAAAATATTTAAAGGTACATCAGTATCTCATCTGCAGCTTACTCTTCTTAAAACAATTCAGAAAAATAGCTAACTGCATCTATGTGTGTGTATATATACATCAGACACATAGAGAATGGGAGGCCGGGTAAGGTAGATGTACCATAATGTAAAAATCTGGAGAATCTAAATGAATTATATACAACAATTTTTTACACCACACTTGCAGGGTCTCTATAAATTTATGTCAAAATCAAGAATAAATAAAAAAGTTTTAAGATTAAGATTAGATATATAAGATTAAGTATTTGCTTCATGTAATCCTATATGACCCTTAGCACTATTTGATTAAGAAGAACACACTAAAGGGTCAAGATTCCTAGAATGTTTTATCCTAGAATTGTATGCAAGGGAACATTATTTCAAGAAGCAGATAACTAACAATAAAAAGTTTTTTTTAAAGAAGGATCACTACAGTCACTCTTTCTGGGAAGTAACAGAATACAGCCATGTTTCTCATAGGTGAGCAATAAATCTATGTCAAAATCTGAAGCTTGCTTATTTCAGAAAAGGGAAAAATAGTGCCAAAGGAAAGAGTTATTCCTTCCAATATCCGTACTTATTTTAGAAAGCAAGATTTCTCCCCACTGCCTAGTGTACTCTGCATAGAAGCAATTTGAAGAGAAAAAATTGATGACAATGGGAGCAACAAGCTCCATCACTGATACAAGTCACAGCATAAAAATGCCCGATACTGGGTCCTAGGCTGGTGTTCACCTGTTCATTTATATTAGGAAGTGTTTCTCCAGGACAGGGTAAGAATTCTTTAACCTCTTTTACACCAATCACTGGCTCCTTCTCTTCTGACAGATTCACTCTCCCTTTTATTTTGACTCCAAACCTCAGAAAAGAGAAAAAACCTCAACTCTACGAATATGATAGGAATAAAAGAAGCTACATAGAAGTCCTTGAGCAGCCTGCAAAATCCGCCAGCACACCCAAGAAGAACATCAGCCTCCTGTGTCATTTGTTTTTTATGTATTTTACTAGTAGTAATTTGGTCAGAAGCTTTTAATAACATGACTTTTTAAATGACTTTTTTGTGACTTTCTAATTTTTATATTAACGTGTAGAAGAAGGGTTGATCTCTTCAGCCCTTTAGGTAAATTTGCCCAAAGTAAAATGAGAGGAAAAGATCATAAAATATGAATACTATGACCACATGGCCAATGATGGTTTTCTTCCAATTTCAGTAACATTTCAAAACAAAGTCCTTCATTTGCCAATCTAAACGTTTTATTAATGCGTATATTTATATTTAATTTTTGAATTAGAAAACACCTCAGTAGAAAACAGAGTTCAAAACTGATACAAATAGTCCCTTCGTTCAGCATTATCTCTGTAGCTCTAAAAGTCACTTGAATTGTGTAAATGCCTGGGCTTGAATTTTTAATATTCCCAACTAAAAAATACAAAGCTATGTTTCTCCTAATTTGAGTTGGTTTCTCTTTTTCAATAAGAACTCTGACTCTACAGTCTCTATTTAGTTTGAAGTTGATGGTTTCAGCTCTGAGTTATATAAGCCCTCAAGGTCAAGGCATTTTTTAGAGAAGAAAATGTGGTATTTTTTGTTTTGTTTTGCTTTGCTTTTTACCCTCACATGACTCAAATATGGCCACAGTGACCCAGTGATGTTTTAGAAACATTCACCTACCATTTGGTTTAGAAAGGTTTTAACCTTAGAAAATGCAATCCATGGCCTAACATATTGGAATATAGCAAACCCAGTAAACATTCATTTTACAATTTTAAACACAATAGTTTTAGATACAATGCAATGTTTATGCAAATCAAAAAGGAGGGAAATATATACATATTACATATGAACACCAATATTATTAGTGATCTAAGATTTCCCATTATAACCCAAATTCTAGACATACTATTAAAAGTGGCAGATCCAGGTGTGTGACTTTCATCTTCATTTACCTTGGTGACCAGGTGTCTTCAGAGCCCTTTGTGGAGCACTGTGGGATGATTTCAGAATAATCCGTAGGCCCCAAATCATACTAAATGGAAAATTTCCTTGCCTCTGGAGATTTGAAGAGTTAGCCTAGGCTGCTGACAACCACTGTACTCTACATTTCTCCTTACGTGTCTTCAGTTTATCCGGAAGTAGCTAAGGATGGACTATAAATAACTACAAATAAAGTTGGCCATAAGATTAATCACAATACAGCACAATTTGGTTCCCTATAAAATAAGCTAATATAGACCTATTTACTCCCTTCCATAGATATCTTTCTATTTGTAATATTCACTTTTCTTCATTTCTATTTTAAAAGAAAGAAAAACCTGGTGGATGAAGAATCTTTCTACACAAACCTTTGTAAGAAAGTACTTATCCTTTATTTTCTCTCCATTTTGAAAAGCTAAGTGTGATTCTAATAGTTTTTGAATAAACTAGGGAGATAGACCTTCTGCAAATGGGATGGGGGGCTAAGAGAAGGAGGGGAGGAGAGGGAAGGATGGGAAGCAAACAGAGTGAAGATGTCTTATGTATGTACAGCTAAGTGGATGCACATTGAGGCAATACCCTTAAGTGAAATACATAGGACACACATATGTAAATACTGAATAGTTTCTGTAGTGTGAGAAACTGAAAGTGGAAATAAGAACTAAAAGGTATAATAGACAATGTGAAATAGGAAGAAAAGGGGCAAAGGGGAAGGGGAAATGGGAGGGGTAGGGAAAAGGAAAGAAGGGAATGGAATTAATATGAGAAAATGAAAAAATGGAAACAAAGTCTTTGTAAATAGGGAGGGATGGAGGGGTTGAAGGGAGGGCAGGGGAAGGGGGAAAAATAAGAACCAAGAGAGATTATGTAAAGGTGCAAATTTCCAATGATGAATGTCATCATATTCTACAGCTAAAATGTACCAATAAAATAAAATTTTTTAAAAGAAAGAGAGTGGCATTAGGTATCTTGGTAAGCAAAAGGGAGATTCTGCTGCAGCACACCATAGTAATTCTATAGCGCAAGACACATAGACAATCAGGGATTTTAAAAGCTGCCAATGTCGAAGGTGACTGAATATCCTCAAGCTCAATCCTTTTCAAACTTTGAACACACAAAATTCCCAAAAAATACCACAGATCCCCAGTAGGAGTGAGGGGAAGAATAGGAGTCTGAATAGGTCACTCAAGAACTCTCCACTTCAAATAAAATCACTAAAATTTTATCAGTTGGGTTTCCACAAAATATTTCCTCTGTATGTGTGTGCATGTTTTCAAAACCATAATGTTAGATGCACCCTCTTAAATTTTCAAGTGTACAGTACAGTATCATTAATCACAGTGTATTGTGCACAATGTTGTACAGCAGATGCTAGAAATTTTTCATCTTTGTACAACTGAAAATCTACAAAGGGTAAAATAAAGAGTTGTTGTCCAGCCAGGATTTAGCTCAGTGGTTCTGCTGCCTGCCTCACAAGCACAAGGTCCCGAGTTCGATCCCAGTTACCAAAAAAAAAAAGTTTTTGTCCAATGGGTATTAAATTTGACCTATGTACGTATTTTAAGTTTTTCTTAAAGATTTTTCCATACTAAGTGAACTGTAATCTACCTTGATGTGTAAACAAAACGTAACCTAGTTTTGTAACTAATACCTGAGTTTTAACCAATCACAAATGACCAACTTTTCAAACCATGTTCAAATCAGACAAAAAGAAATGGTAACTAATCAGAGTACCTGTATCCCACTTCCAGTTTCTGTACATCACTTCCTTTTCCCTGGCTGCAAATATAACCTTCAAATGTAGTGAAGAAGAGCATTCTGAGCCATTTTTGATCCAGAGCACTGCCTGATTCTAGAATAAATAAACAAAGTCAATTAAGAGCTTTAAAACTAGATTTGTTGTAACTTTATATTTTAATAGTACAAATGTTTGATTTTTTTAAAGGTTCATCTGGAAAATAAGAATTTGACCAAAAGCAATACACTTTTTACAAAAGCCACCTGATGACCTTTGATTTTTTTCTTTTAATCACCTTCACCATCTTGCCCCTTAGTAAGAATTCTGCAAGTCTTGGCTGAATTAAATAAGCTCCTTGCCCAAGCTCACACAGATGGTTAGTGGCCAAGCTGGGACTGGAACCTGTGTCTCCAAATTCTCAGGTAGGGTTATTACCACCCTTTTCATACTATGTATAGTTCTTATGGCTCTGAGTCTAATAAATGTTTGCTGAATAACTGCTATAATCTCCTGCTTCATGGGAAAATCAGTACACACTTCAAGGGAAACATACTCAGTTTATGGTTGGTCATGGTTGGCTTCCTGGCTTTTCCCAAAATTAGCTTCCAGTTGGAATGGGATAAAGGGTCCTCTAGGTAGCAAAGCTTGAAGAGGAATGGCTAGGGTAAAACTTAAAAAGACTCAATTACTCCAAGTCTTTTAACAGAGATCTTGTCTATCACAGGTTTCTGTTCTTTTAGTACAAAACTTGTATCACCAGAAGCCCTTTGTCTAATACAAAAGGTCATAGCTAGGCCAGTCCATTCAGTCATTCAAACCTTTACAAAATTGACCTTGCATAGTCTTTTACCTTGGCCTCTTGTTTAAAAAGCATCTTCAGGTTCAGTGGTTCTGGACTGGTGCATGAGTCTGCCTTTCCAACAAGCTCTCAGGTACTGTGATGCTGCTGGGCTGCAGAGCACACAGTCTTCTAGCTGAAATTAGCAAATGAGT